>NC_083776.1:13494018-13768367 GCF_963514075.1 Conger conger | reverse complement strand
CACTCACTCCCTTTCACTCTCCCTCCCTCAGTTCTCTCTCCCTCCTCTCTCGATCTCGTCTACATCCCTCCCTCCCTCTCTCGCCTCTCTCTCCCGACCCTCCCTCTCTCGATTCTCTCTACCCTCCCTCCCTCCCTCATTCTCTCGTCCTCACCTGCCCTCTCTCATTATCTCTCCCTTCCTCTCTCTTATCCACTGCTCTCGGTTGTTCCGTCTACCTCCCTCCCTCCCTCTCTCGTCTGCGCTCTCTCTCGTCCCCTACTCTCATTCTCTCTTCTCTCCCTCCCTCTCTCTTTCTCTCTCTCCCTCCCTCTCTTACTCCTGTCGCAATACTCATTGACATATCAGGAGAGGTTTGTTCACAAGCTGTTTCTCTGTGACAGGTCAACAACACAATCCTGGGTCAGGTCATTACTCTCCCCGCACCTACCCACACCCAGTATAACACAACCATCGACAAGATCATGAGTTGCCATGTCTGCCTGGGTAAGGCCCATTTACTGTATATCAATTAAATGTTTTCTCAATCTGTGAGCATTTTCTCACGTTACTAACTGTAGGATTTTTGTTATTACCCGGATCTTGGAGAACCGGTTTTTGTTAACACCTTAATTCAATAATTAGTTCAGATCGAATATGCTAGATTAGGTGAGTTAACTGTTAACCCCATTGCGACGTTTCTCGCCTTTAATTGTCTCCACTCATATACCTGTTAAAGTCTCGTTTTGGTTTTCCCTTCAGACTTCTGCGCGCCCAACCAGGTCTGCGACTACATCCCCCCTCAATCGACGAGAGACAGGCGGTCCTTCACCACCGACGTGGACATCGACGTGGCCTTCGTGATGGACAGCTCTCAAAGCACCTGGCCCATGGTCTTCATGGAGATGAAGCGCTACATCGCCCACGTCATCGACCAGCTTGTGATCGCATCCGACCCCAAGAACTCGGTCCACCACGCTCGCGTGGCAGTCATCCAGCACGCCCCCTATGAGTTTGCGACCAACGGCAGTGGGGCCCCTGTGCGGGTGGACATTGACCTGACCGACCACAGCTCCAAGGAGGACATCAGGAGCTTCCTGCAGGACAAGGTGACCCAGCTGGAGGGCTCTCTGTCGCTGGCAACGCCATAGAGTACACCATCGAGCACGTGTTCGAGAAGGCCCCGCACCCACGCAACCTGAAGCTCATCGTGCTGATGGTGACGGGTCCCGTCTGGGAGCAGGACGAGGAGCAAGCTGGTGCGCCTGGCCACTGAAGCCAAGTGCAAGGGCTACTTCCTGGTGATCCTGGGCGTGGGAGAGCGCCTGAGCGTGACCGACGCCCGCATCCTTGTGCGCATGGCCAGCGAGCCCGCCAGCGTCTTCTTCAAGAAGATCGACGGAGCCGGCCAGTTCTACGACCCGCACATCCAGCGCTTCGGACTCCTCCTGCCCAAATACATCAGCAGTGAGTGCAGCACGGGCTGCTGGGACTAGTGTATACATATGCTTTAAGTCACAGTTTATGGATATTTTTTATTATTTATTGATATGCTTTTCAGAGATAAAGACAAATGCTGAATGAGCATAGGCCCAGGTCTGCCTTGATATTTTAGTTTCCAGTATTATTCCAATTTAAGCAATGCATTGATACATGTGGTTAAAATAAGTATCATATATAGTGGGAGATTATGTACTCACACAATGGCTTGAAAAGTTTAAATTTCATAAAGCGGTCAAAACCAAACCCTTTTATGAAAATGCTAAAATGTTTTGAGAGAAAACAATGTCGATCAGTGTTGATAATTTATTCCTCACAAAAAAGGATTTCACACTTGCTTACCTTATTGTGGTATCTCTCCCCATACAGTGGAGCACGCCTTTTATATGTCTCCGGAGGTGTCCAAGAACTGTCAGTGGTACCAGAGTGACCAGCCCTGGCAATTTCCCTTCAAGCATTCTCAAAAGCTAGAGTGAGTGTCCTGAAGAAATCAGCGGTTCTGCCACGCCTGTTTCCTAGATTATCACTAATGTCAGAAATGTGCCCCCTACTGTGGTGTCCAGCCTGAATCTGAGATCTCGTCCCCTTGCAGGAAGCATGAGAAACACCACGTGAACCAGGTTGCGCACCCAGCCAAGAGCAAAGGTAGCATACCTCTTTGTTGTCTGGTTGTGTCTGCATGTACTTGGTAATGCCCTCCATAATATTTGGGACCCATATGGCCTCTGTCCTCCACAATTTGAGATTTGTAATAAAATAATCATAAATGCACATCAGATTTTAATAAAGGGCATTTTAAACAGTTTCACCATATAGAAATGACAGCATTGTTTATGTATCGTCCTCCCATGGCTTGATGGCTTCAAGTCATCAAGGGGTCCAAGGTATCAAATGTTCCTCAAACCACCGTGCTGCTGCCAGATATGCAGTCAACACAAAAATAATTCAATGTGCACCTTTTGGGGGCATTAGCAATTCTATTCTATTCACTGTTTCACTTCACGCTTTGCCTTCTTTGACATTTGGGGCCTGTGTTTGGTGTTCCAGAAGTGGTGACGGAGGAGGAGCTGCACGTGGCCAACGTGACGTCCAGCAGCATGAGGCTCCACTGGGCCACCTCGGACAGCAAGGGCACGGGCCACCACCAGGTGACGGTGACGCGGCTGAGCGACCACGCCCTGGCCCTGCAGAAGAACGTGACGGGCACCGAGCTGCTCCTGGAGGGCCTGGAGAGCGCGCAGAAGTACCACGTGGTGGTCGCCACCCACGCCCACGGCAAGCCCGTGCGCACACACAAGGGCATCGTCAGCACCAGTGAGTGCTTCGCTCCCCCACGCGCCACAGCAAGCCCGTTTCCTGTTCCCTGTTCCCTGTTCCCTATGCCCTGTTCCCTGTTCCCTGTTCCCTATGCCCTGTTCCCTGTTCCCTGTTCCCTGTGCCCCGTGCCCCGTGCCCTGTGTCCTGTTCCCTGTTTCCTGCTTCCTGCCATTTGTGAACTGCTGGCCATTGAACCTTCTTGTTGTAGGAGCTAGTGCATGGAGGTTTCTTCTCGCAGTTGCAGTCCTGGAAGAAAAGCTGTGAAGGACAGACATTTTCATGGAGTTTTTGTTGCAACGGTCCCATTGACTGTCCACCGTTTTCTTGATTTGACAGAAGCAGCGGAGAAAAAGACAGAGACTCCAGCCCAAGTGACCGCTGCTCTGCCCACTGCTCCCCTGGACAATCCAGAGCTCGGTGAGTGATCAGCCCCAACACCTTCCTCATCCTCTGCTGTATGACAAGCACAGCTGTTCACCTCTTCTAAACTCCTTAACTACATATCAGAGGCCCTACACATGCGCCCTAATGCCACCCTTACAGAAGTGTTTTAGATTAGCTACACTGTTAGCTCACTGTCCAGCTATTTAGCGTTTAATTCATTTAATTAATTAAGCCCCCCCCCCCATACTGTTCTCTCTCAGAATTGGCACTGTCATTTCTGTGGAGAAATTTTTCATTGTTTCAACAGGGTGTTCATTGGCATGAACTGGTGTATACATAATCATAATCCAAGGAAATTTCTGATTTAGTGGCCAGTTTCCCTTATTAGAATGATCTCTCACTCCAAAGCAGTCCACTGAGAGCTCAAAAACAAAGCTTTTATTCAGCCCAACACAACTGAAAGGGGCATAATATGGTTCTTTTTTGCATTGTACATGTGCAGATTAATATACATTAAATCACAGATCCAGTTAATAGTGTGGTTTTTCGAGTATGAATTACCTCAAGTATGAGATTTGTTATTGTTTATTGGCATTTGTTTTTGATAGGCCATCCATGTGTGGCCTTTTCTTAAGAGAAGCATTCAGCTGGTGGAGGCAAAATAAATTCACAATTTAAACAGTTGACAGGCATGGAATTTTGTATTATCAGGGAAGCAATTCTCCATGAACTAGAGAACCTTATCGCAATCCAAATCTCAAGTATTATTTAAACTGAGATTTTTTTAAATGAAATTTGTATATGCAAACTGGAGTTCAGAGTTATCATTAGAAATAACAAGGCAATAACTCTGTAATTTTTTTGTACAAACATTATTATTATTACAATTATTATTATTATTATTCATAGTAGTACAGTATCGGTAGCAATAGTCATAGTAACTAGTAGTTATTTCTCAATACAATTTTATTTTTCCTCCAACTTGCACTCCAAAGTTTCTTAGTGCTAGAAGCTTCATTGCTTTTTGTAAGAAAAAAGGGAGACTTTTTCAAAGCAGCTGTGAACTCTCCACAACATTTGCATGTCTGCACAGTCACTCGGCCTTTGAGTAAGAAAAATATACTCCCTGATGAAGATTTATGAAACGCAGTCCCCTTGTAAAATAGGCCTCTCTTGTTGTCCAAAACACATAAATGTGCAAATCTGAGGAGTGAGGCCTTATTTATGTCTGTGACCTATTAAAGCGAAGGGGGGAAAACTAGGAAACATCAACTAAAACCTTTCTCTGCGCAATCCTAGCGAAATATATGTGGTTCCTCTCTTCCCTAAAGTAGCCATAGACCTAGATGCGCTAGGAGAAGGCACACTGTTCTTTCTTTTATTTCTGTCACACAAATATTGCATTTCTACTCTTTCAGTGTAAGATATTCACATGTATCAACATTTTTCAAAAATCTCATTTATTAACAACCATTTTCCCTGATGTTTATCCATTTAGCTTAAATATATTTCCACTGCCAAATCTTATAGCTTTCTATTCCTTACTGCAACTGGATCCCTTTTACATTTTAGTTCATTATCATACAGTTCCATTATTCCCTCACAAGCCAGCCTGTTTGGATTCAGCCCAGAAACTGGATATAACCCTGTACTGATTTTAGTACATTTTCATGACTGTTTTCTTTATCTCTGATGCAGTTTTCTTATCCCACTGTCCAAGCCAGTAAAGGAAAAAGTTTTAATTTGTGGTAACAAGTTAATTGCATTTTTCATGCAGGTGCACTTTGGCTTTTTTCAGCCCACAAACATTTCCAGTGCGTGTGTTCCCTTCCAGATAAATAATCCCTAATCCCCTCTGCTCCTCTGTTATCCACAAAGACACTGTGACCTACACTCCAGTGCAGGCCTACACCACAGAGAACTGTGGGAAGGTATTTAGTGGTGTTGAGGTCACAGTGTTTTTCAGTATCGGCTCCCTGCAGTCAGTGTTGGAAAAAGCAGTTATATGAAAGCAGTAGTTTTGCATTTAACATTTAACTTAGCCTAATGAAGATAACCGTACACATCTGGCACATCCACATTATCATCGTCATCACTTATGGTATATGATGTACATATTTTGGCTTCTGTAGTATGTGCTGTGCACAGAGATGCTTCAGACCTACTCTCAAATTAGTCTGAGCATAATATGCTATCACTTTCAATGTGGCAAGCTGTTTGGATGATAGCATGCATCCCTGACCTCTTCTAGTGAAGACCGATGACTGAAAGAGGCAGTGGACTTGCCAAGCATGACGAGAAGCTAAAAACACACGTTACTAAAATGTACTAATATTCACAGGCCTGGCTTTAAGTGCAACAGAGTTGATTTCCGTTCTCAAAAATGTGGATACTGCCATTCTTAAATTGGTTCCATTGGTTTTGCCTCACCATATCTGTCCCCATTTGTTTTATATGTATTTAAATACATATCCATTTGTTTTGTCTTACTTTAACATTTTCTAATGTGCCATATTCATCAAATTGGCCAGGTTTGCTTTGGAACATTTCAGTCATTGACCAACTAAAGTGGCAGTCAACTAGCTTTAAAACCAGGCACTTGTATACAGTAGTTCAGTTCTACTGGTCTATTTTTACTTTAACATTGTTGCTATTTTTCTCCCACTCCCATTAACACGTCTTGTTTTTGCATGTTTTAGTTAATGAGAATGCAGACCCGTGCGCACTTGATTTTGACTTCGGAATGCCATGCAAAGACTATAAGGCTAAGTGGTTCTTTGACAAAAACAACGGGATCTGTAGCCAGTTCTGGTATGGTGGTTGTGGAGGGAATGCCAATAGATTCGAGACTGAGGCCCAGTGCATGAGACGCTGCTTGAAAACATGTAAGTAGTCCTCTTTTTTGGCCGCCAAAAAAAAAAATCTTTGCATCAAGCTGGCAAACTTGCAAAAAATGTACATCTTTGTGATGAGTAAAGATGGAGATCTTCAGTTTCAGTTAGTTGGGGTAAAAAAAAGAATTTTTTTAAAATGGTGAACTGTTGTTTCCCCAGCACCAGAGGCTAGCGTGCAGCAGGAACAGACCTCAGACATACCTGCCCCAGGTGAGTCGATTTCATGCCAACTTTCATTAGCCCGGCATTTTATACCATCTGACATTTTAGCAATTCGATAATCCCATGAATGACAGCGGAATGCAGTTATTGTGTCTCAATATGAAGATGATTTACTCTACTCTACTCATTGAGTGGGCAATGATACAACTGGCAGTGGTGTATGCTGCTAATTAGGTATATGGGGCGTAATCCAATTACCTCATATCTGTCTCATTTCTCCTGTCTGTCTTTGGGTTAGGTGCTAGATGTTTTCCATGCATGATTTCAATTATTAACAGTTTGCTTCGTTCATTATATTTTTATATTTTTATTGTATTATTACTTTCTTAACAAAAATATTTAGTGATAAAATCCTGCTGACGCGGGGAGTGAGCATTAAGTTCTGCCATGCCAATTCTGAAAATGATTAAGCGCTTGGCCTCACCCTCGAATCAGTAGGCTTGGAAAATGGCAACAAAAAGTTCCAGTGAAGCAGAATATAGCTACAGTTGCACTTACATAATAAATTTTCTTTAACTTTATTCCATTCCTTTTTTAAACAAAGAGGCCTTTGTCTGTCCAGATCACTCCCCGTCAATGGGATGAATTATGGAAGGGTAAATCTTCAGAAATATACGCTTCCACGTACGCCTGCCAAGCCGTAATCATCTCTGGGGAGTGATTGAAATGAAAGGGCTCGATTGTGTTGTTTTCAGCCATCATAGTGAAACAGCATGCTGCTGTCACTGTTGTCTGTGCCCTAACAAGCGGAGCGTTTACATTGGCTGATTGGTAATTACAGGCCTTAAATGAGCGGGGCAAAGGGCCTGGCCATAACTCAAACTGTTCCAGTCTATGGGAGCAGGAGGCCCCGTGCTGTATAGGGCTACTGAGGGGAATCAGTCTCTCCTGTGATTCAGGAAAGAAGAAGTGGTTTATCCCGAGGGTAATGAAGCATTCGCGCCGAAGGAAACGTGTCGAACGAGGCCAGGTGCTCCCTACATGGGGTGGCAGGTGGATTCGAGCTGTGTGTTTAACCCTGAGTGGAGGCTAGTGGACATGCAGGTGTACCTGTGCGTAAGGCGGTTTAGCTGTGCAGGTCAGAACAGGCATAGGCACAGAATGCCTGTGTAGTGCCATCCTAAAACTGGAACTGTGAAGCTCAACTGGGAAAGTAACCATTGCAATCATGATCAACACGTGTACCATTGTCTTCCAGAATACTTTATTCTGAATGGAATGTTCTGGTGGATAATGGCAGCTGCCAATAGAAACGGCTTTTATTCCAAAACATCCACATACTTATCCGAGCATGCACTGTAGTGGATAAAAAATGTTGTTGATGTTTCGCAGCTGAAATGTTATAATTTTAACTACTGTATGCTCAAATTAATGAAGTTATAATAGAGCTTGTTCAGGCCTGTTTTCTAATGCCGTGGAGCACAGCAATTATGGTTTTTTATGGGTCAGTATGTAAGATAAAAAAATGTAATTTATAAAATTGCTGTTTGCTGGTAACTGAAGCTGATTTACGTATGCTGTCATGTTCAGTGAATGTATTTCTGGCTTTTAAACATATTGACATTTCTGGAGCAAAGTCGTAGATAGATAAATTTGAAAAAGAACGTCAGAGAACTTGGAGAGCAGCTGGATTACGATTGCCTGAACATTTGCCAATGTGTGCTTATCAAAATAAGTTTCTTTGGTGTTTTTTCAAGGCCAAGGTTTCAAACCACCCAAGGAAAGGTACTTCTAGGTTGCTGTAATGTGGTGTTTCTCATCCTGTGAATTGATATGTATTAACAAAAAACCCCCAATAATTTTCAAGAGAATTATACATATCTGGTGAGGATGAGCTGAAGTGTTTGCTGTTGACTACTTCTGTTCATACCCGAGAGCTTAAAGGGCAAATATAAACCATTTTGTGTGGAAAACAGATCCGTGCTTTCTTCCACAGTATTGCAAATCGATACCGTGGTTACCCTTAAAGAAAGCTACATTCCACTCACAAAGTCAGTTGTGGAACCTTGGCTTGTCGGACAGCTGAACTTCAGGTTGTGAGAACAGACTTGGCCAACTGATTTCCCATATGATCATTAACCCTCACCACCATTTTCTCTCACTCCCCTGCTTCGTTCTCAGCTGCCCTTGTTGGGACAAACATCTGTGAGCTCCCCAAGGTAGAGGGTTCATGCGCAAAGTTTGTCCTGAAGTGGCACTACGAGTCCTCCACCAAGGCCTGTACCCGCTTCTGGTACGGAGGCTGCGGGGGCAACCAGAACCGCTTTGACACCCAGGAGGAGTGCCAGAAGGCCTGTGGAAAAGCAGGTGGGTCCTCCCCCCTGTTCCCATGGTTTCATTTTCCCATTTAGCATGATCCCAATAGCATGGCCTTCGGAAAGCACAAACTGGCAGCAAACAATGACAAGGAAGAGGTTTAAGTGCGTGGAGTTAGCATGTGCTTGGGATACCTCACCCTATAATACACTGCAGCCAAAACACCTCCAGAAGCTGAATTGTAAAACTTGCATTGTACATAGATGTACACAGTCAGACTCTAACTCTAATCCCTAACAAACAGAAGCATAATGCATGGATTAACACTTTAATTAGCTGACAGCTGTAAAGCTTGGATTACTGAAAAATAGTTTGATGCATATTAAAATTATAATCATCGTTGCATGCAGTACTTCTTTCTAAATCACGTTGGGAACATTATTTTTGGACATAAGGGAATTACAAACCTATATCTTCCATTTTATTTACAGCACCTGGCAAGCCAGGGATCATGGCAGCAATGAGAACATAGGAGAACATTGGTGAAGAAAATCAACTTTTACCTCCATGGTGATCAACTTAAAATAACCAAAACAGAAGCCACAACAAAGAAACAATGACTGCACTGATCCTGCAAAGGATTCACATGCAAAGAAAGCCTTGAAGTAGTCATTTTCTTTTTTTCTGTCACGATAAACAAATGAACCCAAAAAGTGAAGAGGCTAAATAAAGTGCTGCATGATTTTCGTACTGGTGCTATAAGTGTAAACCAATGGAGTTGCTGAACTTGTCCAGTTTGTATTTTAAAGGTTCTGGAACATGTACACAAACTGTTTTCAAACATTAGGTGCATTTTTATAATTTAAAACAAAAACCTGTATGAATATCTTGGTCAGAGAATTTTTTATAAATCTTTTCTTTTTAACTGGTATTACGCATTAAACAAAATAACTGTTCTTTATTAGCAAAACACAAATTTTCCGACAGATACTTTGTTATAGTATTTTCTAAGATTCATCCTGAGCCACTTGGCTATGCTTTAGGATTTCACTTTTAACAATAAAGATTTACATGGTATAGATTCTGTGGTTGTGTTTACATAACTCTTTAGTGAAAATATGTATATGATGACAGTCACTCAGCAATAGTAAGCAGACATGATGTGTTGTAAATGCACTTCTGGAACCCTTGCTTCACAAACATGTTCCAGTTCTTAAATATGGAATGTACTGTTTTTATTTTGTTTGTTTAATTTTGTGTTTTATTTGGGGGGGAGGGGATGGGAAATAAAAATTAGACTTTCTAATAAACTTCAGGAGTGATATTTCTTTAACAGGCTTTTGAGTGAGAAGTTTATTATAACATTTTAGCTGAAGGGTAGAAGTGAAGTGGTCCTGCGTTGGGTTTTTTTCCGTTCTCTTAATGTTTGTGGAAATAAAAAATGAGAAAGCTGAACTTTAATGATGGAAACATGGGATAAGAACTGTATCAGCTGTGCTTGGGATCCTGGAGTATCTCATCCCAAAGTGAGGCCTTTTATGGTTGTGTTTGCTCTTTCATGTCTGGAAAATGTCACTCGCTGACAGAGGGAGAGCGAGATGGAGGAAAGAGGAATGTGTGCTTAAGTGTGTGTGTGTGTATGAATGATGAGAGAGGTGCAGATCCGGGAAGTTCTATTGCTGCGAGGGAGATTTACAGCTGGCATCTAATAAAAAAATCCATTATTGTTAATACTTTCATCATTGAAATAGAATTGATAGTCATTTTAACGTAAGTTGGTAGTCATATAATGTCTAGTAGTAGTGCCAATTGTGGTAAGAGTATTACTAGTAATAGGAGGAGTAGCAGTTTTAACATATTCACTTGCGTAGCACTTTGTGGATGTGTTTTTCACCATAAATTCATCCAGAATTTTACTGGGAGCCATGGAGGAGCTGAGAGAAACCGCAGGTTTCAGTGAATCGATCTGTGTCTCAAAACTGCATCCAAACCAAACTATCCTACAGTGTACCCTAAATATTTCTGCACTTAGACTTTGGGGCTCAGTTGGTGAGTAATAATCAGGAAGGAAAGGCCATCATCACTGCTCTGTAGCGGATAATGATACCCTTTGTAACAGCAGCGAACAGTGCAGGATGCTTTTGTCTTCCTCTGCAGGAAAATGAATGATTTTGTTTCCTCAGAATGAGTTCCAAAGTAGGCTTGTGTTTTTGGGGGGAAGCCAGCAGCCTGGCCAGCCACAGTGGACGGGGAGATGATTTATGAGGAATGGGGAGCAATACCCTCTGCACAATGCAGCCAAGCCCAGATGTCCTCTCTCCAGCTCCTCTCTGTGAAGACCCTGAGAAGTCCCGCTCAGTGGGAGGAAAAGAGAGGAACTTCGTCCAAGAAGGTAAAAAAAAAAAAAGCCTCTTCCAAAATCACCCCTACAAAAGAGTATTTTTCGTTTATCTCCATGGAAGCCAAAGGACACAATGCAGGGTGCTGTTTGTAATGGTGCTGTCAGAAGGCTGAAAACGTTCCATGAGCCCCCCAGGAAACCGCTCTACGCTGATTACAGAAAATTGCTACTTGGTTAGATCCGGTAATTTTTTTTTTTTCCTTTCTGAGAGGCACGGAAAGGCTCACTCTTATAGGAATTATAGCCTTATGTATTTTGTTGATTTTCCACAAAATACATTTTCCATCATAAATGCCTTAAAACACATTTTCATTAATTTATTTCACAATGGATCTTGCATAAACATTATTTATTTTCTGCCTAAGGGAATTATATGTACACTACATATAGATACACTCACTGAGGGTATTTATTAGACTTGTGCTTCCACTTCTTGGCTTCTGTAGCCTATAAACTTAGAGGTTTGACGTGTTCAGAGATGCTCTTCTGCATACCACTGTTGTAATGTGTGATTATTTGCATTACTGTCACCTTCCTGTCAGCTTTGACCAGTCTGGCCCTTCTCCTCTGACCTCTCTCATTAATTACACATTTTTGCCTGCAGAACTGCTGCTCACTGGATGATTTTTTGTACCATTCTTTGCAAACTCTAGAGACTGTTGTGGGTGAAAATCCCAGGAGATAAACAGTTTCTAAGACTCAAACCACCCTGTCTGCCACCAACAACCATTCCATGGTCGAAGTCACTCAGATTAAATGTTTTCCCTATTATGATGGTTGATATGAACATTAACTGAAGCTCCTGATCCATATCTGCATAATTGTATTCATTCCACTGCTGCCACACAATTGGATTATTAGAAAATTGCATTGTTAAGTGTACAGATGTTCATAATAAAGTGCTCAGTGATTATATACTGAATAGTCTTTTGTCCAAAAAATTAAGACATTAAGTATGTGTTTTTAGAAATGGATAATGAATGAGATACATGTGAAGGAATTAAATAAATACAAATAAATAATAATAATGGGTGTGTGTTTAATGTTGATATGGATGATGAATTAGATTAATGTGATAAATATGAATAAATAAATTGATTACAACATGTTTCAACACAGAAAAAGCTCTTTTGTCTTGGTCTTTTGTCCAAAAGTTTAACAAATTAAGGTTGTGTTTTATTTTTGAAATTAATAAGGAATGAGCTGCCTATAGTTTATATGAAGAAATAAATGGAACATAACACATTTTAAGGCATTTATTAGAAAAAATCTGAAAAATACACAAGTCTTTAGTACAAAAAGTGAAAGAATTCATTGTTTTTATTTTTTAAATGCATGAGGAATGAGATGCATATTGTGTATATGAAGAAATAAATAGAACAGATTCTAAGACATTCATGAACAAAAATGGTTTTGGTTGAAAAATACATCTTTTGTCCAAAAACGTAAAAAATTAAGTATGCATTTATTTATTTACAACTGTCATTGTAATGTACTCTGCCCACCAAAGAGGAAACCATGGCAACAGTCTGATTGAGCGGAGGGATCTCATGTGAATACAATATTTGGCAGCACGGTTTAGCAGTGGTCTGTGTCTATGTCACTGTTACCTCACAAGAAGGAGGTTCTGGTTTCAAGTCCTGGCTGGCTGGATTCATGCTACGTAGATTGAGTCCCTGTGTTCACTTGGGTTTTCTCCATATGTCACTGCTTACTTCCACAGTCCAAAGACATGTTCCATTAGCTGATGCTTTTATCCAAAGTGACTTACAGTTGACTAAGCAGGAGACAATCCTCCTGGAGCAATGTGGGGTTAAGGCCTTGCTCAATAGCCCAAAAACTGTGCAGATCGTCGTTACATTATCAAACCACCGACCTTGTGGGTCCCAGTCCTGTTCCTTAACCACTATGCTACATGCTCTACATGTAGGCCCCTCACTTGAAAAGGCCTCAGTGTAAGTACCTAAAGTTTAAATAAAATGCCAAATAATATTAGTTAGTTAGTTAGTAATAGTAGTTTAACACTGAATTGGTGCCTCTTAAACCCCAAAATAATATCTGCTCATCACACTCATAAAAATGCTACAGTTCTGAATGTTTTTAATAAGGACTTTAAATTTTACTTGTACTTCTCGAAGCCAGGGCTGAGAGACAAGTAAAATTGTAACCACTTATTCAAAGCATTATCGACAGTGGAAAAAGGGGATAAGTGTTCTTCGGGTGAGGACTAGTCTTGTCCACTGTTAAGAGCTGACAGTTTACCTTTGTTTCTTTTCATTACATCTTAACATTACATGTGAAATGTGTGCAAATGTAATATGGAAGGAAATACTATCCCGGTTTGTAAAATGCATGTGGGCTGGAACTGGCTCAAAGTTTCAGGTCCGGATAGGACGCCCACGGTGTGGCCCAGTGTCAGAATGAATTGAGGTCTAGACCTGAGCCAAGTATATTGGCACAGATCCGGGCAAATGGAAGCAAGAGAGAAGTGCCAGACCATGGCAAGAAACAGCCCAGATGTTGCCCAATACAGTAGTTATTGGGCCAGCTCTCAGCCTGGATGGACCTCCCACTCTCCTACCCACCCCCTACCCACCCCTCTCCCTCAGCACTTTGAAATGAACCCCATTATATTTGACTCTGCATTTATTTTTAGAAAAAAAAGCTTAAACACAATGTGATAGCCTAGTACATGATAATGTGGATGTGAAAACCCAAAAAACTAAGCAGGAGACAGTCCTCCCCTGGAGCAATGCAGGCCTTGCTCAAGGGCCCAACAGCAGTGCAGATCTTATTGTGGCGACACCAGGGATCGAACCACCGACCTTGTGGGTCCCAGTCATGTACCTAAACCACTATGCTACAGGCCACCCTTGTCCTTGTCACTGTGCACTGCCTTGGATATCCCTTTGTCACACTGAATGGTTGTAGATCTTTAGACAAAATGGGATATTGGACAATGAGCCTGAGGAAACACAAAACACATTTCTAAAACGACTACATTAACCTCCAAGAACGGGTGACCTGATCTGCTAATCCAAACCAAATACTTGGGTTTCTTAGTGCACTTTTGTTGAAAAGAAGAAAATTAAATAATTCCAGAACTATCCAAGAATACCAGGGTGAGTCAATAGAGGAGCCAAGAAGTATCATCCTCCCCAGACACTAACAAGACAACACAATGTCTCATTACTCATTAGATGACTTCCTGGCATCATTTGCTTTATTGCTGGCTAGACTGAAACTAATTTAGATTGTTTGTCATGATAAACAAATGTTCTAGTTTAAATTACAAGCTTTTGATCCAATTAAGTTCAGTTTTTAAATTTTGTCATTTTTACAGAGATATGGGGTCTGAATACTTTCTGAAGCCACTGTAGTGTATCCCTTGAGTGGGAATGAAAACTAAGGCTGAATGATTGGTGTTCTCATTAGTGTAATGATTGAATGTCCCATCCATTCTTCAACAACAGTGACATCACATTCTAATGGCGCACTGCTGGGATGCTGTTATCACAGCATGATGTCATTTACAAGGGGGAAAATGTACACATTGACAGATGAGGGATAACTTTTTCCAGAAGTGAAGGGCTTTTGTTCTAAAGCTGATTGATTGGGCACTTTAAAAAGCATTATAGAAATTGCAAGTGGAACTGAAAGAAGTGGTTAAATGAGAACAACACACAATATACTGTAAATGAAAATAATAAGCTTTACCTTTTACTCTGGGCCAAGTTTGTGATTTGGAAACAAAGTTTTGCCATTTGCAATAGTTTTGTAATACCTGTGCATTTTCTGTGAATTTTCCATTCACTTCCTGGAAAATTTACATTTTATGAGATTGACATTATGTGCCAGTGGGCCAATGTCAATTTTCCGTTCCACTCCAATCAATATCCTTTTCAGACAGCGGCGTGCATCCTCATTTGGGCGGCCTGTAGCGTAGTGGTTAAGGTCAGTGACTGGGACACGCAAGGTCGGTGGTTCTAATCCCAGTGTAGCCACAATAAGACCCGCACAGCCGTTGGGCCCTTGAGCAAGGCCCTTAAACCTGCATTGCTCCTGGGGAGGACTGTCTCCTGCATAGTCTAATCAACTGTATGTCACTCTAGATAAGAGCATCGGCTAAATGCCAATAATGTAATGTAATGTAATTTGACATCTCTCAAATAGACTCCCCGCCTCTCAAAAAATCCCCATCCTCATCTGCATCTAACTAGAAAATAATGTCATTCAAAGCATGATTATGGTGCAAAAAACTCATCATTTGTCAGGGCAATAGTTTTAAAACAACACATGAACACTTTAGCCAGGCCACATAATGAATCCTGGTGTAAAACATGATCATTTGAGTATTTGTAGTGAGATTAATATGTTATTATGCAGCCCTGCATTCTGAACAAAATATTTGTAAATACCTGAGCACTTTACTGCTTAAATTCAAAGACAATAATACGAGGGCGTAGAGGGTGTGAGAGTAGAACAAAGATTACTGACGTCCAGGTAGCCACAGTGAAACAGAAACTACAGTGAGGATGTGGTGTCACCACAAGGTTATCCAGCAGGAGAAAGAAAATAAGTGTTTGACTGAAAGTACACTGGAGTGTTTAGAGTGGCGTGGGTTTTTCTGGACACTCTCTTGAACGTGATCTCAGTCTCACATGTCGGCAAGTGGAATATATCTCTCACGCTGTGACAGATTAATTTGATTTTAATTCAATCCACTCTGTGGAATAGAAGCTCCGACCATCTACCAACGGGATTAATGGTATTTATCCCAGCTAATCCAAAGCAGAGAAGTCAAAGTTTCCCTCTGGCTACGCTGATGATATAAAGATGGTGACAGCTGTTTCAACCGGAATTCCTTTTGATAATGAATTTCAGCTATTGAAATGGCTCCATCAATTGATTGAAAATCCATAAACGAAACAGAACGTTAACTTGAGCACTTATAGGGATCTAAAAAAAAGGTCACCCTTGCAGTGATAAAATAACAGGTGTGATTGCAGTTTAAGTACTTAATGAACAGACTTTGATGTGAAACATGCATCGACCCTCAGGTGGTTAAAATGGTTTTATTTGTTCAGGAAATTCAAAGGAATTGAAGAAAAAAAAAAAGCATATTTTCAGCATATTAAAGATACAGAAAGGCCAGTAATGCAGGAATGTGTGGCCCAGTGTATCATTATGTATCAGTGTTGTCGTAGTGATTTTAATCACTTGGCCAATGTGCTGCTTTTATATGTTGTGGAATTCTACCAATAGTCACTAGAAGTAAATGAGAAATATAATATAATAAAATAGCATTAACGAATGAGCAGGGTCAGCTCCCACAGGCATGGATAACGTATTTAATTTCTTCTCAGGATGACTCACTGAGATAAACAGGAGTGCTTATGTTGAATAGAGGCCATGATGACTGGAACCTGATGATTTTGCTTAGACCTGTTTATATAAACATGAGATATTTATGGTCTGTGGAGTCCTCCTACATCTGCGGTAGGAAAATTAAAATTGTATGATTATTTCTGTTACTTTATGTGCACTTTGAAACATTGGGTGGGAGATTCTCACCAGGTGTCGCAGCTGAATTGAATGCTTGCAGCTGACTGATTCATCCTGTTGCCTTTCCAGCTTTCCACAGAACCCAGAAAATGCTGCCTTAATGGAAATATACTTAATTTATCTGCAGGCTGAGTCACAGCAGACAATGTATCCAGATTTATCTTCCTACGTGCACATTAGCCAGATATTCTTTGACAGTCCCTTAGATTGACATTCATGAGAATTGTCACACTGGTGGAGGAAAAATCCCATTACTCCCTGTGATCAGCCCAGAGAATACTAGACATGTTGATTAGGTACAACTCTAAATGTCTGAACATGAAGTCTATGATGTCAGTCAAGTCTGCCTGTTATTTTAAACCTATGGACTGCTGGGTTCATTTCCAACCATATAAAATGTACAGTACATAATGACACAAAGGCAGCTGACTATGCTCTATACATAAGGTTCAAGTGAAAGGTTCAAACAGCTAATTTGGCAGCATTTCAAAAGGGATTTCTCCTTTGGAGAATATGCGAAAATTTGGTTGAGACAGGATAAGGTGTCCTGAGTAAAAATAAAAACAAAGGATATGTTATACTCTTTATTACATTTACAGGCCTCAAAATAAATGTTAATGGTTTATGACCAACAAAATATGAACTGGGTTTCTGTCAGAGCATTAAAAGACCTCCTGATGTCCCTGGCTTATCAACGCTAACTCCAGAACACTGCCCTCGAACCCTGCCTCTCCCTAATGCATCACCCTCCATGTTAGACTGACTGCTTGGATATGTCTTATGTCTTTGAATGGCCATCAGGTCAATGAACCTACTCCTAATTCATGCCATTGAGGGCATTAGGGTCTTTTAGACTGATTATGTAATTTAGTTTCTCCTGAGAGATTTTAAATCTTTTTTTTTGTTGCTTACTTTCACATATGGTACCAAAACCTCCAGCTGCACTTTCATCCTGTCATTTTTATATTTCTGGATTATAGCTCTCCAAATGATTTCTGGAAGACCTGTCTGAACCCACTCATTTTTTGGCTGTCGGTAGGAAGAAAACTCTGGATGCTCTGAAATGTAAAATAAACTGTTGATTCACTGGGCAGTCTTTCTTATTGAGATGGTGAAAGGCACTTGAATGAACATCAGATGTGATCTGCCAATGTGAGTTTGGACACCTCTTCATGACCACAGCCAGTTACTGCAGGAGGGCCAGGAGCTGATATCCAGTGAATTCTGTGATCGAGTGTCAATCTACATCACACTCTGGTAACTATCCCTTGAACGTACTTGAGTCTCACCTCCTCATTCTTAATGACTGAAAAGGAAAAGAAAGATGCAGGGAGTAGTTGCTACAATTAATGTTTTTTTACTTGGCTTCCAGTTTTGGAAGGTCCTCCGAAGAACTCCCTGAATATGCAAAAGGTGATTAAAAACACATTTTGGGCCAAATAAACTTAAAAAAAAAAATTTCATGGAACGTTCAGTAATTTTATCCCCAGTAGCACTCATTCTTAAAACCATCTCTTGGATCTACTATACATTAAATTTGGAAATTTCAAAAAGAAAAGAGAATATATTATTTATGTTTATGGTTATTTTATTTGGTCAATCATCGAGATATTGATCCTTACGTACTTGAAGCCCACAAACCCTGTCGGTGTTCTTCCCAGTTACAGGCAAGAGATGTGGGCCCCTGAAGAGAGTGTGGCTCACAGGATTTCACTTTTTCATCCTCATACTGGTGGGGCGACATGGCTCAGGCAGTAAGAGCAGTCATCTGGCAGTTGGAGGGTTGCCGGATCGATCCCCCACCCGGGCTGTGTCGAAGTGTCCCTGAGCAAGACACCTAACCCCAAAATGCTCCTGACGAGCTGGTCGGGGCCTTGCATGGCAGCCAATTGCCGTGAGTGTGTGTATGAATGGGTGAATGGAGAAGCATCAATTGTACAGCGCTTTGGATAAAGGCGCTATATAAATGCCTGCCATTTACCATTTATCACAATGCTTTGGTGAAAGCCCACTGCTTGACTCTACATAAGAGCAATAGCAAAAGATAACTTTTGAATTAAAGGATTTTATTGCTGATATATTTTTCTTTTATTTACTTAAACAATTACACACTGCCAAAGCTTTTGAAAGCACAATGCTCTCTGCCTCAGCTACAGTCTGATCCAGTTTTCTATTTTGGGTCTCACTGGTACTGATTTCGAAGCAGAATATGTGTGTCATATGTAGGCATGAAGCCCCAAATGAGCACTGGTATTTGTCATGCTTTGAAGTTCCAAATGGTGTGTCATGAATCTTTCAAAGTGCTTTTTCATTCACCCCTACATCATTGTCAGCTGTTTTGTTTCACCCCTTTTTTGCCAAGATGTTTTGTGGTTCTGCTGGGTAACAGAGACACGTGGCCTAAATCATCTATTGCACTGCGTATTACACGAAGAAGTATTGGCTATTTCTGTGATTGGAACTATGATCATCTAATGCATTAAATGCTACAAATCACATGTAAATGTTTAATTTACATGATAACCAATTGTTTACTAATCATTTAAATATGTTTTATTTATGATTAGCTCAGGATTTATACAAGACTTACAACATATTATGTTTATAACAACAGATTATTTTTATTAATCGTTGATACATTTATTTAAATAATTTATTAAGGATTAGCTCATCAGTTAATAACATATAAATTACTTAAAAAGGATCATTATTATGAAGTGTTACCATTATTTATTATATTTGTCAACAAATTCAGATTCTATTCAGTGGATCTCTTCTTTATCAATGAATCTCTGCTGGGCTGCATCCAGCCAAATGCAAAACAGATTTGCCACAGAGATCCTGGGGGCCCTGATCACCTCTATGGACTTTAAATAGCAGAAGAGAAATGTCATTTAAAACATTTAAAATAGCTTGCAAATTCCACATTTATCTAATAATAATTATTACCATTAAGAGTCTTGCAAGGTAACAGATTATGGCCCCAGAGAAGGGAGCTGTCAGTTAGTAGGTTTTCCGTCATCACTTGTTGGCAGATACTGTGGTACATTATGTACTTCCAGCCTTCCTGCACCAGCAATGTCAGTCCATTATTTTACAGGCATACAACATAGAACAGACCAACAAGCATTCGCTTAATGTGCAACACATCTGCTAATTTATGTAAAAAATAATACATTTCCTCAAAGATCTCAAAACCTGATCTCAAAACATTTGATGTAGCCTACTGTAAAGAGACTAAACCGGACTTGAAAAACATTGTCATGATCGTTTCTCTTCATCAATGAACATACAATGTACAGTAATACTGTAGGACTGAAGCATGACAGGGAAAATTACAGGGATGGATGTCAAAAATGAACTTTCCAGATGTGACTGGTTGACATCCTATCTAAGCGAAATCCAGTCTCGCATACTGTACAAGGTAAAGGGAAATAGCCATAAAACAGCAGTGGCTAGAGACACTGACAGGGTGATAACATAATGAGTAGAGCAGGCACTCTCCAGGCACTGAGACTTCAGTGGTGAATGCCCTTTAAAACCCTGTGTTTTGCCACCTAGTGGTTAACCTAAAATATTGTTCTTACATGATGGGGAGACATTTACTTGCAGCCAGTTAGCAAGGAACATTTCAAGTACTACTACACCACAAGGAAACTCGTCATTAGAATTTTAAAGCCGGCAATTAAACATTAATTTGCGAAAATTCATTTGCAGTAAAATAAAATGAGCCTGATAAAAAATCAAGTGGACTACTGATGATAAAATTCACATTGTGTTTTATGTTGAGGGGAAGGATGGATTTTTTGTTCCAAAAGATCTAAGAACAATATTTGCTTGCTGTGCTGAAATTAAATGAACCTAATATTGGTACTATTATATTTGAACGCATTATATTGTCATCAACTTTGACACGGTTGATTGCAATGTTTAAACATGGTTTTATTTTCATGGAAAACTACTGCGTAACTGAGTTATATTTTTCAGGCTAAAATAATACTTTAAAGTTCATATCTCTGTTCATATTGCTGTCATTCATACATACGACGTCCTACTGTCTGTGCAAGATGGACAGGGTGATATAAGGGCCAGACAAACATGAAAGGTTACGTAACATGAAAAGTTACTCGTCTCACAAAAGTGCCAAGGGGGATACAGAGAAGCTGTGGCCGGACTCTTGAAGTGGTGAGCATTATGACACAAGACTCTCTTATCGGTGGCCAAAAAAAATAAAACAAAATTTTTTTTTCTTTAATTTAATTTTTCTTCCCCTCTCTCTTCACCCCCTACAGCTGCCTCTGTTATCCCCTCCCAGTTTCCTGACCGGATTGATCTGGTCACACGGCTCGATTCCTGTCGAGCGCCGCGTAGACGTTCTCTGGCACGGGGCCGTTATTATTGCTTCTGATTTGGAGCAGCCTCAATATCAGCTCTGACGAATCGCCTCCCTTTCATGCCGCTCGTGTTTCACGAAACAAAGTGTGATTGAGTAAGAGTCACATCGTTTCCACAGACTGCGAGTATGAATAACGAGAGATGCTTTGAATATACGGTTTTATTTGAAGGCTGAAAACACTTCTCAAATGGAACTTCTCACAATTGGAGCTGCCAGTTGTGTTGCTTTCTCTGGCCACCCTCACCCATGTAGGGAATACGGAGTATGCTAAATCACATTTCCGCCTGCCCCCCATTAGTCCTTGCCACCCGCCAATTTACCATTTTCCACTACTAATGCTATCTCTCATAGACAACAACTAACGTATTACAAATGTCGAGTGCTTGTAAGCTGTTTATGCATTTATATAGCTTCTCATTCACCCATTCACCCATTCACACACACACACACACATACACACACACACACACACACACACACACACACATATATTGGCTGCCAACCAGCACCAACCAGCTCGTCAGGAACATTTGGGTGTAAGGTGTCTTGCTCAGGGAGGGATTGAACCGGCAACCATCAGACTGCCAGACGAATGCTCTTACCTCCTGGGCCAATGTCACCCCACATATGAGATAAAAAGCCCACATTATAGACAACATAGTCATAAAGGAGAGAGTGATGTCTGTACATCTTTGCGATTAAATCTACCTGTTCTGCCATTCCTGAGTCAGTGTTTGGTCCAGAAAGAGGAAGAGATCAGTTCTGAGCCGAAGGCCTTGGATAGGATTTAGCTGATGCAATGTTAATCCAGCTGAAGAGCAAAGGTTTGTGAACAGAACTGGATCTCACAAGGAAATGTTTATTATACTTAAATGATTACATTTACAAATGGTCCCATCCTTTAATCGTATAAACTATATTCAGGCTCTTGCAGTAATCTCACATTTCAGGTAGATACATAGTCAGAGGCTGCAGGGTACTGGTAATGTGTGAGCTTCTCACTGCAGTGGGCTCTTTACAATTGTAATACCCCACGCTAACTCAACGACGGAATTTAGCGAGGGCTGAAGGTATCAGCGTGCTCGTCCTTCTGGTGTTGCTGAAAGAATACTAATAGGGTTAAAAATTAGTGGCCCCTATGCAGACAGTCTAGATCAGCCAATAAACAAACCACAATACAAAGGCAGTAGTACCACTCTGCCTTCCGCTCTTTACTGGTCCGGGCTGACCCAGAATCTCCACAATAGGGCCAACAGATTCACCTTCGTTTATCTGACTCCATTTTAGAATAATAATTTAGATTAGTTATCCACATTAGTGGATGTCGTATTTATAATTTTGACTTGATCGCTATAGGAATCCTGTACTGAGATTTACTCTCCAAACAGTCCTCTGCTGGTACCACCGCATGTCACATCGCGCGTAATGTGCACGTCTCACAAACTGACTAGCTATCTGTAGTCATCAGAGTTCGCAGGAATAGCTACTCTTGGGTATATCTGTTTACAGCCTAGGGACCCAAGCAGACCAACCTAGCTACGGCTGTGCTCGACATGAGTGAACTACCATGCGGAGGCGAGGGATTTACCAACATAGGTCTACGGGTGCTATACGCCGTGATACATTAAGTGGAAATAATCATCCTCCCTAGACCAGTTCGAGGGGGTAAACCAAGCATTCCCTGTATAACTTTGAGTGTCAGTAAGGAAAACCAAACAGATCAAGTTTTAACAATTTATTTTACCAGGCAGGTTACATACGTAATTACATTCTAGTTCCAAATCAAAAAACATCACAACGGAAACCAAATTACGGAGTCTTAAAAGTCATACCTGGTAATAAAAGCTACATACGGGAGTCTGGCTACAGACACCCTGTACATAGAAATTACGTGCACTGTGTGCACAGGAGGCTGATTGCATTCTCCCACATTGCTTAGTTTGCTGTCCTTAAATCCAAAATCTGGCCTTTGATGTTAACCCTAAAAATGGGTCACCCATCTGTAATTTGGAGCCACGCCTCCCCAGGAAGCGCAGGGGGGTTGAGGCACATGGCTTTCACTGGGGCAGAGCTCCACACAGTTTTTCCTGGTTGGTTATGATGTACAGGGTTTGCTGTTGCAGAAATAAAACCATTGCACCAGTCGCACTGAAACAATCAGAATAATACCAAACATGAATATTATCTAAACTGACTTTGTCATGAAACATCCAATGCTGTACACATCATTTAGTGACTGAGTAAAGAGGGAGAGAGCAATGAAGGGGGGTTCAGGAGAAGGTCAGGGCCTAACAGGCCGTGCCCTCTGAAACCTTCCCATGCCGTAAAGGATTTTGCCCCGTCGTAACGAGTTTTACGGCTGGAGGCCTGAGTCTTCCCCCACAGGCTCCTGCCCGTATGGGTGCGGAGATAGTAGCGGTTAATGGTGCATGCTCCTTAAATTACTTTACAGCCACATTTTGCCACAATACCAGAGTTAGCCAGCAAGCTGACCAGCCCTGAGTGATAATGCCAGATATTAATAATTTAATACTCTTACACAATCAAGGAAAATCGATCAAATGGATCAAATCCAACCCATTGAGTGTTCAATCTAAGAGCTAGAAGTGACTTTTCTTGATCAAGGAAACATGAGTGCATCCTAGTAATTCTTTGGAATGCGTGACATAAATCAATCTACCAATATATATTGTAGCCTGTAATGTGAAATGCTACACTTTGAATGTGCCATAATTTGCATTTTATGTTTGTATTGATGTAGGTTGCTTTCCATAGGCATATGTACCTGAGGTAAAAAACCACCAAAAACTTTCAAAGTAAGGCACAGCTCAGCTACCACGCAAGCGGATTTGTGAACAACGAAGATGCAGGTGAACAAACAGAAAGTTTTGCAGGGAGGCTCTGAAATGTTCAGCTTTTGTCATCCACTTGCACAGACTCCGTGTCTTTGTTTCAAGGCATTTAAAAAAAGGCTAGTGTGCTGCACCAGGTGCTTTCATGGCCTCTTCCACAGACCGTAACTGCCAGTTCCCTGCAGGGGAAGGCAGTAAACTCCAAATGGAAAATGAGCATAAACTGGCTAAAACACTGTGAAAACAACATTTTATTCACACCCGGTGAGTTGGACACCAGCGAGAGAAAATATGAGTAATAAGTTGGAAGGAGAGCACTTGTCCTTTCTCTGTGTGTGAGAGCCTCTATTGGTGTATATATTTTAGTTTTTAGTTTTTTGCTTAACCAGGTACAGTAGGTCCAGAGAAGCCCACACCTGCCTAGTTAGCTTTAACTGTTTCAACTATGAAGAGTATAGGGTGGCTGAGCTGAAAGCACATGGATTATACATGATTGCAATTGTGAGATTTGTAAAATCATTGAATGAAAATCATTAATATGGGAAGAATATTCAGTCTATGCAGAAAAGACTAATCAAATTTAAGCATGCTTAACTTAATATATTATATTGTTGCTGCCAGTGAATGTAATATGTTTATGTGTTGTTGTTGCCTAAATTGAAATCTAATTCTTCAGTCCTGCCTGATTACAACAGCATTCAGAGTTACCATCCTTAGGCTTTTTTTTCCAGAAAAAGATTGTCGAGAAGATGACTCAGTAATCATGTGGAAACTATAGAAAGGGGGGTGAGGTGTCTTCGAAAGATTTGAGGTTATCTTTTAGGGTTTGGAAGATTTTCTATGGTATATTATACAGATACATAGAGCACAGAGAGTTCTGTTAATACACAGAACCAGCAGGTGTCATGCATAGTTTTATTCTGCCATTACAGTTGAGTAAAATAAACTTTCACTGAATTTTCTTCCTGTGCAACTGATCTAAATTTGTCATTAAGTTCAAACTGTCTGTGATCAAAACAACGACAGAGTTTTAGCTGCACACCCATCAGTTCAGTGAGTTTGACCTGATTTATAAATTTACTCCTTTTGCTTGCAAGAATCTCTGATGTTGGTAGTTGTTCATGAAATGCAATGAAGCAGAAGCCCATCACCCTCATGAAAGACTTTATCCAAACCATCCAGGACAAGCGGGGAGAAGCCAGCAGGAGATTCAGGGTGAGGAGGGGGAGGTATTGGCAGTACTGTATCACACACAGATGTCTCTGAGTTAATCAGTCAGTAAAATAAAATAAAATAAATATTTCCTCAAATGTCCCACTGGGCCTAGCCTAGCCTACCCTCCACCAAACGCATCTGCCAAACGGCAGTATCCCTGCCCTCCCCAAATGCAAGGGAAAGAGTTCCTTTTGATCATTTTCCTAACTGGAAACGCTGCAAACTAGTCTCTCGACAATAGAAAGTGTGTGAGCTAAATGTCATACATCCATTCCCTCCTACCATTTGCCTCATATCTCCCCTTTCCCATCACCCCCTCCACATATGAAAGAGATCATTTTCCAATCCTATTTCAACATATAAAGTTGTTTGCGTCAGACATGAAGTGATGTATTTAATAACTTTTTAAATAAGAATTTCAGACTGCTACAATGCACAATGTGTTTGCATAATCATTGTAATCCGCTAATTAATTTCTTTTTGCACTTAATAATTTACTGAACTAAGGAAATGCTTAGGCAAATTAAGTAATCAGAGAGGCTGGAGCCATCCGTAAGATGGCCGTCCATAAGTTGTTTGGGACTGCACAGGTTTTTTGCGAACATATGTTCAGGCCAGCTGACACAAGTTTGGGCCAGCTGACACATCATTGCACTTTTCATTTATCATTAATATTTCTGTCAGCCTGGAGACTATCCAACAGACAGCCATGTTACTACCGCCATAATTTACATCTGCGTATTAAAATGCTTAACTTCAGCATCAAGCACCCAGCATGCAACTCTTCACTGACTGAGTGCACTGGGTTCATTTTACACAAAGGGGTGAAGTTTTGCGCGCATGCTAAAATAATGATTGACACGTGCCTCTATTTCAGGTCTGTTTTTCATCTTGGAGCTTATTTACAGTGTCATCGGCTGTTTTGTAACTGCTCTCTTGTGATGTAATCCTAAAGTTTCTTTCCATAATGGTCTTGTTAATTGCTCAGGGTTATAGCATTGGCCAAATGCATAAAAAGACATAGAATATTTCAGTACTGTGTACGCAATACAAGCAGCGGCTTGCAGAACACTTCTGATCAGTTTCTTGTGATAGATTTAGGGCATTTCCAGTCTTGGCCATTCATTGCACATACAAACATCACATGCCTTTATGCTTTCATGTGCCATAAAAAGTCTTAATTCTGATGAATCCAACTAAGTCAGAAAGTTAGCAAGAGCAATGATTTCGTCTCACTCATCTCAAAATAAAGGAGCATGTGAACTCTATTCAGGGAAGTGGTGTATGCTCCAGGAAGAGGAAGAGATCAGTTCTAAGCCGAAGGCCTTGGACAGGATTTAACTGATGCAATGTTAATCCAGCTGAAGAGCAAAAGGTTTGTGAACAGAACTGTATCTCACTAGAAATGTTTATTATACTTAAATGATTACATTTCCAAACTGTCCCATCCTTTAATCGTATGAACTATATTCAGGCTCTTACAGCAATCTCACATTTCAGGTAGATACACAAAAAATGTTTGTACAAAATTATTTATTATTAATTATTAGATATATACTTTTTTTTTTTTCATTTGTTTGACCTTATCAGTATTATAGAACAGTAACACAAACAAAACAAAATCAAGCTTGGTCACCCTACAGTTAAGGACCCAACAGCAAAGCATTGTAGAAGACACCAGTGTTTGTAATAAAGTAGCGTGTATTTATTCCAAACCAAACAGGTTTGGTGTGGAAGACATGCTGGAGAGCAGCCCCCCAGTGCCAGAACCGGTCTTGCAACAAGGCTGCCTCCCCCTAATCTAAACCCAAACGCACAGATGACGAACAGCCTGACTCTTCACAAGGACCGTGTGACTGTTCTCAGGATGCGGTGCTTGGCGAACTTTTACACCATGCCTCTATTCTCTTTGGCATGGGGAGATTAAGGCGTGGGGACCAGAGGGACCGGGGAGTGGGGGGAGGGGGGTTGAGCGAGGCGGGATGGAACAGCTGCTAGGGCAACTTTCCAAGGGCCAGGGTCTTACTCAACTCACTAGCAGTACGAGTCTGCAAAAGCTATATTGAGCGGCTACAGCACCGGATGGGAAGGCTTTGGCCCTGAGTCACAGTGCAGTGAGTGAGGCATTATTGCAAACACAGTAACAGGCAGCACTTTGTGTCAAATTTTTCTATTTTTTTTTCCTTTTTTAACTACTTAGCGTGGGCGACTCGGGGAGCGACGTCAATTTTCCCCCCGCCAGCCTTCCAGCTGCACAACGGCGAATGAAATTATGCTCGCTTTCCAAAAACAATCAACGTTCCCACTGCCGTCTCCATGGCACTTTCCATAGAGCCAGAAATGTTAGCAGGGCCCTGACTGAAATAAAGCAGGCAGACTGGGATTCATTCATTGTCATTAATGAATGAGAGTGAGAGAAGCACTGTTAGCGACGGTAATCTATTTTGGGAACAATATGGCACTCTCATGGGCTGGATTCTGATCAATTCACCAATAAGGCTGGGAGTCACTCACGCTCTATTAACTAGAGAAGCAGGCTGCAGTGTCTAAAAAAAAAGGCACCGCAGAAACAACCAGTGAAACACTGAGACTGTAGGTGAACCCAACATCTGGCTAAAGTTAATATCTGGATGTATGAAACTGGACTTATTTAAAAGAATTTAATGTGCAAGCAAATGTCTTCAAGACAGAGGTGGAGCTAAGGAGGTATGTTTTCCCAGGATTAATGCATCCAGAGGGGCAGTAAAGGTGGGGTGTGTACAAGTGTATGTGTGCAAACAGGCAGGGGGGCCTTTCTTATATATTTTCCCCGTATAAATGATTTCTTCCAGATGTAAGTATTTTGCTTCTGTGGTTTTGGAGCATTTCACCAAAAAATAAATAAATAAAATGTGTTCCGTGAAGTTGCATTGCAAAGCTCGTCATTAAAACATGCAAGAAAAATGCAAGATATAAAATCACTGTCATTCCTTTGTATTCAATATCATTGTTATCCAGAGTAAGGATATTGTTTATAGTTAAAACAAATAAAAACTGAAATAACTGGCCATGATAAAAAAAAGAAGGAAAAAGTTGACAATGACAAAAAAAATAAAATTGTGGTTGCTGAATTCAAGATGTCTAAATTGAACAGTGAACAGCATAGCACATATCTGAGGACAACCCAACAACTTTAATTAGCCATTTCATATTGCATAATTACACATTATCACGAGGGTAGTTTGTGGTAACCCTGAAATTATAGCAATTTTCAAATGAAATCTAAACAATTAAATTTCCTGAAAAGTTTTGTTAAAAAAAAGAAGCCATCTTCAAGTGAAAATCATCACATTGGCATCTTTGCAAAAGTCTTAGGCACTGTAGACTTTATTATATATATATATATATATATATATGTTTATTTTTTTGTGTGTGTTAGCATAAAATAACATTTGACATTTTCCAAAACATTTAATTTTAAAAAGTAACATATTACTGTAAGCAATTGACTACTTTTTACATAAAAACTTGATCAAGGCTGTCTGCGATCAAAAGCAAGCAGCCAACCAAAGTCTGCAGAAGAACTGTGGCAAGTTCTCCAACTTGCTTGGAACAACCTCCCTGCTGATTGTCTTATAGAACTGCAGGACAGCATTGGCTGTCTCAGAGAAGTGATGCAGTTTTAACGCCGAAGCTTGGTCACAAAAAATATTGATTTGATTCAGTTTTTAACTATTTACTATTTAACTATTTGCCAAATTACTAAAATGCAATGTAAAATGTATAGCATGTTTATTTAGGACCTTTCATTGTATTCTTTTTTTAAAGAATCTTATCTGTACAGAATGTTATACTGGTGCCTAAGACTTTTGCACAGTACTGTACATAGTACTATTTAGACTCTATGACACAATCCTCTGCTTTTGGTTAAACACAGCAGACCCTAGTTGGTATTAAGAGGACGGGTTTCTCAAGGGCGAATCGTCTAGTTGTCTACCTGAGCCAGCTACACACAGAGTGTGCTATGGCAGGATGGTAACTGTGGTGACTGCTGGTGGACTGCAGGGTGAACAGCACTGCAGGCTGGAAGAACAAACTCTGGAATCAAGCCTGTGCTTATCTGTATTCTCCTTAACCAAAAGAGGACATTGCAGGGGCCAACAAAAACAACAGGGACTTTGAAATTATGTGAAAACAAATTGGTCTTAAAAATAGGTCTAAAAGCTCCTCATAGCATCTCAGCTGAAAGCAGAAAGGCTGGCAGAGCACGAGAACTGTAGCGCAACCTTTTACGGACAAGAGGCCACTATCCCAAGTGGACCACCAATCAAACAGAATACACAGTAGATAACTTGAACCTGATGAAAAGATAATGAAGAGATAATGCAGATTGTATGGACTGTATTTTAAATCTAAATATTTAAAGTACACTGGTTGTTTTACACTTTCAATACAACTTACAGTTTTGATTATAGTAAATAGCTATTGTATTTATTCGGATATTTTTTGTACTTTAGTCTGGTAATTTTAATCTATTTTTGCCCACCCACCCTTCTATAAATTTCCCCAGATTTTACTGCCTGGCATGATGACATGATTAAACTCAATTAAAGTACAAAAAGTTCTGTCTAGTACAAATCTTAGACAATGCTCGACTCTGTGGTCTAAAATGTGAATAGCTAGCAGCCTGGTAACCAAGGATGCAACAACACTTTACTTGTTTCTATTTATGTCAGACATTCTTGACACTATAGACCAATATGGTGTCTTAAACACAGCACAGCTGGCTATGTGGCTGTATAACAGGGGTAAACTAATTCTGATAAGTAACATGTGTGAGCTTTAGACATTGAAACCTCTCATTTTTAAATGCTGGATCCTGAATTAATATGTCAAAAATATGTGGTAATTAAACTTGTAAACTACTTATTTGTTCTAAAATGTTACACTACTAATCCTTTTTTTCTGCTTTTTCAGTTCCCATTTACATGAAATTTGCAAGTCTGTATCTGTGAGAAAATAAATTGACTTGGACTCCAATTCAGTTTACCTCCCGCCCCCAAAATGTGTTCCCAAAATTCCTAAATATTCTTTAATTATCCCATGAAATTGTCATCAGAAATGTATGTCTGACAATGCCCCCCAATTTTGCAAGGATAACAATACATATCACAACCAAGAAGTTTAATACTGTATACAATATGAAGAAATGTACAGTCAATTTTATCTCTTTTATCACTGTGGTGATACAATGTGCCATAGTAAACATGCACATTAATATGCTTGAGGCAGGTTGACTGAAATCAGCGGACTGAGAAAGGTTAGAATAATAGCACCAGAGCGCTATTCATTTCCTGCAAAGCTAGTTTTCAATTCAACTTCTGTTTTGCCTATAATGGCTCCATAGCTTCACAGTCATAGGGTTGGCCCTGAACTCCCTGAAGTTAATAATGAGGGGGCTTAAGGCCTGTTGTATTTGGCCTCCGCACACAAAACCTGCCCATGACTCATGAAGCCTGCCTTTACCCTGCGCTGTAGCAGCTTCAGCATTAATCTAACTGACTCTTTGAGCCGCTCGGTGGGCCCAGATGAAGAGGTCTGTGCAGCCCAGCCATGAAAAATAAATCCAGATCCCTGCTCTTACAGTGCTTAGAGGAGGTTCCATATTTCGAGGAGATTACATTCCATCACCTCCTCCCGAAAAAGGATAAAAGATAGAAATCCCCCACAGATCACCGAGAAAATCCAAGCTATGTAAAAGTGTTGGACAAATGAGCTGGAAAAACCAATGTGTATTGTTGTAAATTGTGCTCTCTTTGCTCCTTAACAGTTTACAGTTGGGGATTTGGCAGATGCTTATAACCAAAGCAACTTAATAAATACAATATACACAAGGCAAGCAAACACCACTATAATTAGACATTGACAAAACAGTGCTATCAAGGTGCGTGCCGCATTACTTGCAAAATCTGGAGGGTTAGGGTTTAGAGTAGAGTACTGCATATTGTACTATGCATAATAGCAACAAAAAAAAAGCATTTGCATATGTTCCTAGTAGATATGGATATTCATATGCAGTGTTTGTTACTGTAAAAATACTGTTAAAATACACATACTTCTGTTTCTCCTTTTATAATATGTCAATGAGTGAGTGTGTTGTCATTGTCCGTCTGACTGCACCTCAGTGGGTTAGCATGGGATTATATGATGCTATTTATTTTATTTTTTTACACTTTTCTTAACAAAAAGCAGTTTGGAGATGGCAGTCACGGTGGGTGTTTAGTGCACAATAGTGAATAGTGATTACATTTATGGGAAGGAAAGCGCTGCAACATTCCTCTCTTGGTATAGCTGCTGACTAAGGCCATTGCTGAAGGATGGCTTAGGGCATATTTTCACAGTTAAATGTTTCTATAAAATGATCCATTCTGTGCTAGCCTTGTAATCTTCTTCAAATAAGAGTCACTGGTAATAAAGTTTTTTGTTTTTTTTTAAGATGCGTGTTTGATATGATATTTAAAGCCCACACATTTTCCAGAATGTGGGAAGAGGCGAGTAGCGAAAATAAGAACGGCCTCTGGAGCCTGATTACTGAACAGTGGGCTTCAAGAACAGCCTTGTGTCCGTAACCTCTGAGGTCCCCGGCAACCGTGGGAGCTGTTGCTCCTGTCCAGCGTATTGCATCGAAGACTGGAGCAGAAACTCGCCGGCCTCTCCCTCCTCTGTGCGTCCTGGCCCATGTACACGCCCGCGGAGAGAAGAAACGGCGATTCGGAGAGAGTGGGAGAGAACAACCGCGGACCAGCAGAGCCACAATGTCTCCATTTCAACAAATCGCAGGTCGGCTAAGCGACTGCAAGAGCTCCCGTTACCCAGTCCTGGCTTTCTCTGTGGGACGTTAGTCACCGGGGAAATTCAGCTAACCGCTGCACAAATGAAACATCCACATTGGAATTCCCTGTTCAGGTTCCTTTGACCCAATACCACAGCCCTGCATTTTTTGAAAAAAAAATTAAAAATGAAGACACATTTCCCCCATTAAACTATATCTTTCAGCCACTGGCAGTGAGATATCATTTCTTTTCCACAGATGACTCACTGACCACTGACCAATAGATGTGGTTTATTCTGCTGATTTGTTTAAACATGCATGATGCATGCACTCTGCAGAACTCCAGTTGTAATTCCCAGGGTGCTGACGGAGAACTGAGAACCAGCATCTTGTCTGGGATTCAGGACAAAAGGCTTCCCCTTTGGAAACTATGGGTGGCCTCATGTTAACAATAAACTCAGTAGTTGGTAATAACGGTAATAATCAAGCCTGTTATGATGTGTGCATATGTACAGTACATATGAATTATATGGGCTGTCTCCAGTGCTCCTGGCATTCCTGCAAAGTGCAAAAAAATCATTAGCTTGCAGTCCACATTTCAAGGGCCTCCTGAATTTATGGAGGACGATACAATGATGGGACTTGTGGACAACGTCCTTTCAAAAATGCATGGGAAAGAACTAAAATTTAAATGAATTGCTGAAAATTATATTCCAAAGCCTTTGCAGTCAAACATAAATTTCCAATGTAATTATTCCTAAGCTTTGCATACAAACATAAAATAACATGATTCACTGCTCTTGGATCAGAATTAACATCTTACAATATTAAACTAATAAAACTTTTTTTTTCCATTGGTAAGGATTCCAACTGGCTGAGCCAAGGAGGCCTGCCGTTTTTTGTGTGGTTTTGTGTCAGTCAGAAGCCAATTTAGGCCTTGGAAACAGTGCCTGTGAAATATTTATACAGTGAGTTAGTGAAAACCAGAAGGCACCGTGGCCCTCCAGACTCCAGTTCGAAATTCAGAGTGTAGACCTATGAGGATTTATTACAGTAGATAGCATCCATCATGCATTAGAAAGTGTTTGATAATGATTAATTGATAGCTGACATTAAACATTGTAACTGCCAATCTCAAGTGCCATCTCTAAATTGATTAATTTCTTTCTTGCAGCATGTGTTGACTAACTACAGCTACTCAAACTGGGTGTCGTGAGTGAGACCATGAGTTTTGGTAACATATTCTAGACATGAATTTGTGAATGAATATATGTATATGCAGCACTAATCAGCAGACACCATTACCTCAGAAAAGAGAGAGAGAGAAGAGAGTCATTACATTGTGCTGCTCCATCTCAAAAGCACATACAGCATAATTAAATACAGTGAATTCAGAAAGCAACGCCAAAATGTAAATACGAAGGTCTAAACAAATAAATACTTCTATCGAACATGCCCTTCCACATAAACTCTACAATTTAATAATAAAAATAAGTAGTTCACTTCAAACAAATAACACATTTTTGGATTAAAAGAAACATTTCAGAATTTAACAATATCCAACTCAGTGGAAGAAGGGAAAAAGATTGTGGCATGTTGTTGTGAGAGGTTTGAGTGACCGAATAAAATGTTTTAAAGTTACAAAAACAGCAAAAGAATGATCAATTTCCGGCGGCAAAAAAAAGAAGAAAAAGAAAGCATACCAGGCAATTGGTGCCCTGTTGCACTATACCAAGTCCCATTATGTGGGTGGCTGTATTTTTGCAATGGTTATCAAGTAGTTTTATCTGACAGTTTATCTGTTATTTTAATTATGCAGCCACCTTGAGTGGGGGACTAGAGACTCACTATATATTATTCTAGACAGGTTTTCTTGCCATTTTCCTTCAAGATAAATGTCGAAATTGTCAAAGATACTTGAGGTTGGTTAATGAAGCATAGACACTTCAGTTTCCTTTAAGCCACTATGAGCCCTTAATAAGTAATCTAAACAAATACTATAAATCATCTGAAGGCAAGATATATAGCCTTGTCAACGTGTGCCATATGTTTGAATTCCAGACGAATCTGTAGACAATAAATCTTTTCAGAATGTAATCTCGGACACTTTGTAAATTTCCGCTGTTTAACACTGAACTGGAAACAGTGATAACATGCACTTATGGAGGTGTGCACATGCCACAGTTATGCAACCAGCATCTGGAGACCCTTGAAAACAAAGTGTGTTGAGCTTCCATAATGAAGGCCACCTTTCAATTTGCTGAAAGTTAGTTGAAATATACTGTGATTACACTCCACTACAGTTTATAGCCAATGGTATCTCATTGTTATTCACATCAGAACTTATTTAAATAATTTTTTCCAATTAGTGCAGAATATTGCACTTTTAACTAAAATTGCTTTTCTCATTGGGTAACTTCCCCAGAAAGGACTGGACATTCCGAGGTGTACTGCGTGTTCTGCTTCCTTTAAATCTCAGAGTGTGCAGTCCCAAACCGTACACCGAGCCTGGATGCATTGTTAAGCAAGGAGGACATTTTATATTTATTTAACGGACCAATTTGAATGGTCACCGCTGTAGTTTGTTGTTACATGAACCCTCTGATTTAGGACAGCGTATCAACACCCCCCCCCCCCCCCTCCCACCAATTTTTGAGAAAAGTGCATTGTTGGCAAAGATAAAATAAACCGTTCCAAAGAGAGCCTGGTTTGTGTACAGCTGTGTCAGCCTGTCTGTCCCCCCCCCCACCCCCCCCATATCTCTGATCAATCTGTATGAAGACATTCTGGATAGTTAAAGGACTGAATATGACCTCCATTTCAGAGATAGTCATCTGGTACACTTTCTCCTCTGGACAGAGTCAGGCAGACTCAGCAATGAGGGCTCAGGGGCTACCTGGATACCCTGGATCTGTGCCGCTGATCAACCCAAGCCATTGTCAAATGTGAAGATAATCTCCTGTGAGTTTGGCGACCTCTCCAGGTCTGCTTTAGCATTTGAGGCCCTTTCCTGGACCAGGAAGGGAAAGGTCTTTGTGTCCAACATCCATACACAGTATATCAGAAAATATGATATTTGGGATGACAGAATGAGCAGACAGAGGAATTCCATGAAGGATACAAAATGTTTTGTTGTTATTTACAGGGACTGGATAAAATAGCGGAAGCAGGACAGGAAAAAGGCTTTAACATTGAAATAATTGAATCACAATTACTGAGGCAGTTGCACATGAAAGTTTGATAAGCAAGAATGATGACAGCATATATAACAGTATGAAATTCTGAATAAGTATAACCAAACCCACAATGGGTCAAAAGTAAATATTGATTTTCAGTGGACAGTGTACTGACTACAGGCCTCTCTGGGAATGTGACTCTACCCCTACAGCAATATCCTGTTCTTTATTCCAGGTAGAGCGAGACATTCCTGGGTGAGAGGACACATGGAACAAATATTTTGAAATGGCTGCTTTGGGGACCTGAGCACTCCAGGCATGTGAACAGAATGTGTCAAGTGGCCTGTGTGCTTAAAATTAAGAGGCTCGAAAGGCATTTACACACAGACAGGCACAAGAAAATAAAAACAAAGTTAATGCAATACGTATTGACTAGTGTAAAATTTACATTGCAAGATAATTAAAAGTGAAATTAGAAAATTGATTTTGTGTCTTTTCTGCCAGTGCAATTCTTCAAACATATTTAAAGGGGGTGGGGGGTCTCTCACAACAAAATAACAAACCACATATGAACATCCAACATGCAAAGAGCACAACATGTGAACTATAAAAATAATAAAAAATAATAAAAGGGGAACCTATGCTATTTCAAGTCACATGTTTTGTTATTGAAAATTGTAGTTCACGTTGGAAAAAGGGCAACTGAAAATCTCGCGTGATTTCATGTCTTGTTTTCTCATGCGAAAATTTTCATTTGCATTTAGATTTTTTTCCTAAGGGGTGTGACACTTTTAACTGCCACAAACATAGAGTCACAATAAGGACAAATGTTGAATCCATCAGTCTTCTTGGACTGTCTTCTTGGAATGATCTCTGGTTGCACCAAAACTATGCATTCAAACTACATTATATTGAATTGTAATTAAATTACATTGGTATATTGGATGTTTTTCATCAGAGATGATCAGTGCACAGTATGTCAGTCTCAGAATACCCAGACCGCTGGATGACTGGGCCGCTTCTCCCATGTCTCTGAGAAGAAGCCAGACCGTTCCCATGAGAAAAAACTGAAAGATTAAAAAATAAATATGTAAAATAAGATAATGCTTCTCAAGGGGTTTCATGCTTCCTCTGGAAAACATGAAACTAACTAATCTGGCAAAAGATTAGTCATCAGCAATTTATAAATTAAGTGTTTATGCTCATTCACTAAAAAACAAGTTGTTTCGATTTAACAGCTTTCCTAAAAAAAGAACATTACCTTGATGGACTGAATTTACAAATATACCTGTGCTTTCAATTGCATTCATTTTGAGTCCCTCATGATTAAGTATCATTTTGCACCACCATCAAAGGTACTAAAAAAGATTAAAAAGAAGTGCACTCACTTAAAATTCCTCACTATTAACTTGAAAATATTCCCATCTGTGAGACTCTGCTGAGTATGTGATCATTTTCAAATAAATGTGGACTTTTGTAGAAAACAAGCCATAAGATGCACACAATAAAACACCAACTATATTAAACGTTTTTTTAAATTATTTTTTTTATTCAAGTCTCAGGACAGATTAAAACAAGGCTAAATATATTGGGCCCAAAATTTCACATCCATCAAATGCAGGAACAGAAGAACTGTGCAGGAGCTGTGTTTTTCCCCTCTGGAGACAAACAGACATCTTCCCCTCCATCCCCATCCTCCATTTTGTGTGAGATGGAGGGGTGAGCCAAGAACAGTACTGGGGCTTCCTTCTCTGCAGGCTGTGTTTTTTTTCCGAGTTGAGCCAGCTAAAAGGCTGAACGGCTCTGACACAGCTCTGCCAGGTTTCTCAGAGTATACGTAAAATGTTTTCAGCCTTAGCCCCAGCGCGGTCAGCCAGGCTCGCTGTGGTTCTGCCAGAGCACGGCTCAGGGTCAGAGTATCTCCCACATGCTTACAAAAGCAATGTAGAGCAGCGCTACTCAACTCCACGTCCTGCGGGCCTCAGTGTCTGCAGGTATTTGCTTCAAATGTGTCCTACACCATCTGATTTCACAAATTAGCTTATTATCTGAACCAAGCAGGTAAAAGAATGAGTGAAATCAGGCGGTGTAGCGCAAGGCAGGAGCAAATACGTGCCGACACTGCTGCCCGCAGGACGAGGAGTTGAGTAGTGCTGGTGCAGAGTTTCTACTACAGACTTACACATGGTGGTCAGAGCATCTCCTAATCATTGACCTAAGGAGCTCAGAACACCTCTTCCATGGCCACACAGGGAGCTCGGAATGATTTTTACACATTTACAGGAAGAGTGTCTCTCAAATATTCACCCAGGGAATATTCACCTGTAATGTATCTTACACACTTACAGGAAAAGCATCTCCTCGACATTCGCCCAGGGAGCTCGGTGCCTCCTACATGCTCACAAAAGAAGAATGTCTCCTAAATGAGTTGAAAGGGAAACAGAGAGCTCAGACTGTCTCCTCCACGATGCTAGCACAGACTGCTCGGAGCATCTTCTGTATGCTCACACAGGAAGCGTGTCTCCTCAGTGTTCAGACAGGAAGCTTTGAAAGCGAGGGAAATCTTTGAGGGGGAAGTCTGCTCTCTGTTTTTCATGCTCTTCCCTGGACAGCAGCTGTCGGCAATGCAGTGGTGAAATGTACCACAAGCAAGGGAAGTTACTCCACTGCATTTAATGACACTCATTCAAAATGTGTTATTAGTTACTAATTACTAATTACAGTACCCATAAGTACCCTATTGTAACCCCCCAATATTTCAGAAATACAGTGGGAAATTATTTTCTACGTGAAACCCTGCATCCTGCATTGGCTTGGGTGATAAGTGATTTACACTTTCAATCCTGAAGGCTTAACAAATATTCTGAAATTAAAGAAAGATACAGGTCTATACGGCTTAAAAGAAAACTTGAATTTTTTATTTTCAAGCAATCACAAAACACTGGACTGGGGAAAAGGTTTCTAAAGCAACAAAAAAACTAAACTAAAAACAGCTGTGTCTGAAACAGAGTGCTCCCAGAGATCCCTGTCATGGAGAGAGACGCATTACATCTGGTGTGATTTTTCCATAACCATTTTCTGTCTTTATGATTTCAGGGTTAGGCTAAGAAATTAGCAACGCCAGTAGTCAAAGTTTTAAAGGAGTTCAGTTGTTGGCTGTCCTAGAACGTGAGACCTCCTGCAATAGGCACCAATTTACTCTCACATTTGAATTTTGCCTGTGGAAAAGCATGTCTCCAACACCAAAAACAGACAACGCAGTCTTATGAGAGGCAATAATTAAACACAGGACAGGAGACTGGCCTTGAAAAACAGAGGAGCTTATCTTGGAAGGGCTCACAGTGTTTGCTCCGAAAATTAGAAAAGATAAGCATTCCTTCCCATTTCCTGCCTTCGGGAGGAGAGCAGCTCTTCTGTAAACGTGAGAGCACATCTGCATCCAAAGCAGATCTCTCCTGACAGAGCAATGCATAATCTGAAAATCAGCACCATCGTTTGACGAACAGCCGCAAAACGCCGTAAAAAAAGACTTCAAAGATCTTATCGCGCAGAAAACATAAATCACGAAACGAGCAGTCCCTGCAGAAGGTCTAAAAACAAAATGGGGCTTGTCTCAGGCCAGCGCAGCAATCTCCCCCCCCCCATCTCCCCTCGGCCCTGCGCTCTTTTACAGCATCTGAGCGGATGACTCACCCACGCATATGGAAACATTTTTGCATCAGATGTAGCTTTATTTTTTTTTAATAGACGATAAAAAAGAAGAAAAAAATCACCCACCCTGGCCTAAAGAGGAAAAGACAAATGCTTTGTTTCAGCAAATCTGTGCATTTCAGACCAAAACATTGTCACTTTGCAAAGATACTTATGAGTTGCAGACAATGATGGGTTTTAACACAATCTATTTATATTTGAAGCTAAATATTGCTTCTAAGATAGATAGAGCCACATTATGATCCTCGATATCTGACCCATTCCAAAACATACACTATTTGTGGCACAACTCAGTTATGAATATAGCTTTTCAAATGAAGCTATCATTCATTCATTCATTGCACTTTGCCAAAAGCAGGGGGAAAAAAGTCAACTGAAGCTGAAGCTGACAAATGCATGAGTGCCACCTCACAGCAACATAAAACAGGGGCTGTCAGGAGAACTCATTCTACCACACACTTCCAATTTAACCAACTCGAAATGCAATTTAAAAAAGACCACTGTAAAGGCCGTACAGTACACAAACCAAGATAATATGGAAAGGAGTAAACAAGAGAAAATATGCGACTGATCAAAGATCACAGTGCAGCCGGTACTAATTCCGCCCTATATTATAATTCCATTTGACTCAGTCGCCACAAGGAACACAAAGACCCTACACAGTCAGTTATGATTCCCGGTTTCCATGTTGTGCGGCCAATAAAAAGACGCATTGGAGAAAGGAGCTCCTCGCCCCTTCTCGCCAGTGCTAAGCCCATTCTCTCTGAGCGTTCATTTAACCGGGCGGGTCAACCAAGGATTCCTCTTCTCTTTCACAGAGAGGGCCTGACCCTGTGAGAAGCATGTGAGAGAGGGCCAGGAGATGATTGTGTGGCCAGATTGAGATAGCCGGGTTTTGGGATTTGAGGCCGGGGTTAACACCTCTGTCCGTTTAATGAGCTCCTTGGTCTAGAGGGAACAGAACCTCCATCTGTCCCACGGACAACCCTTCCAACAGCAGTTAAATTTCTTAAGGTCACCGCCTATCCGACTGTTACCCAAGCCTTTCCTTGTTTTGTTGCCATGGCTTCAGCTGCATGATGTTTCCGTAGGGTGGTATCGCTGCTGGTCCCTGTTAAACCATCTAACCTTCAGTCACCCATTTCAAAATGAGGTTAGAGGATGAGAATCCAGGGCCTTTGCAATCCTGTTTTGGATTTAGATATCTAAACTTATTCCTGTCTGCTGCACCGGATAGCCGCTGATCTGTATCAGGCAGACGACAACATAAATAGCTAAAAGATGTACATAGAACAGGCCAGACAATATAATTAGTTAGCAGTCAAGACTACTTGCCGTATTCGTATTGAGTTACCCAGAATATCTGCCTACAAAGTCTATATGGATAGAGAGAGCTGACTTTAAAAATGAGAAATTGGGTTTGCTTGCCAACTGTGTAGTAATGATTTAGCAAATATACATTCTTTCTGTTTGGAGTCACAGGGTTCTGTGGAAACAGATTTCATCATTGCAAGGAGTTATATTCCTTGTACTCAAAGTAAAGAAAAAAAAAGACTTGCATATTATTGAAAATCTGTGGGGAGATGCCATTCAGACCAGAAGATTTCAGTAAAGAAGAGTTAGAAAAAATGTAAAAAGCAAGAAGAGAAAGAGTTAGCTGGCCACAGGAAATGTTCAGAAGCGATTGCGGTTCAGCCAAAGGAGGTGTTGGCAGGTGTAAGTATGAAGTGGCAGGGTGTCCGAATGTGTACAGGTGCCATGTTTACTTAAGCGTTTTATTTTAAATGCGTTATAAATTAGTAATAATGCATTTGCAGAAAGATGTGCTAAACTTTATTCCGTGTAGTCAGGCCAGCCTCAGTTAATTTAACATTCACTTTGACCAGTGGTGATGGCAAGACACTATTTTAGAGGAGGAAACACATTGTATTTTTTTTGTGTTGCTTTTTTCTTGAGTTAACACTACCAATAACATGCACATTTTCTATTGGCCTGTGCTCATATTTCCTACTGTGAAATCATCTCAGGGCAATGTGTTGGAGCTTTTATTTCAGAGTGCCATTTTGGGTCAGAGGAGGGGTGATATATTAAGAAGGGAGAGATGGCTTACATTTGGATCAAACCCTAAAGAGATTTGAGGGCAGCGCAACCGAGTAGGAGACATGGCTTTTAATTTATTTTCATAATCTGTGTAACACTTTCATGTCATGGGCCAGTACATGAGCAACAGATACAGTTAGACGCAATGATGTCAGCAGCAACTCTTGTTTTAGGCTACTGGTGACGTATTGATGGAAAAATAATGTGACCAGAATACATGCTGCATCCGTCTGTCAAATTAGCTTTAATAAATATTTCATCTTTAGACACCCTCTGGTATTCAGGTCATATTTTTTTCCAAGATGTGATCGATGGAAAGCGTTATGGAATTAACTATATAACAGAAAAAGGACAGATCAGATGTTACATTATTTGTATTATTTAGTGACCTTTTTGAGAGCTTTCATGAGAATGGACACCAGTGAAGTGTCAGTGCCCACACCTCTTGCCCAGTCACCTCAGGCCTGGGCTATGTGTTGCACAAGAAAAATTCCCTCTACAGTTAGTTAGGACACAGCCTCCATGCCAAGCCCATGAGCTGTCACTCTGTTTCCCTGCCACCAGATAGTCTTCTGGCCAGTGTAGTCCATTCCCAAGGGCCTCTGGCACGGAGAGAGCGATGGCAGCCCAAAGTCACCCCTGGTATAAGCTATTGGCCATGCAACCACCTCATTCACTTTGTCCCATTTTGCTGTGTGTGTGTGTGTGTGCGTCTCTGCCTGCAAGGACAGAGGTGACTCCAGACTGATTCAGAGATCTAATATTAGTTGAGAGGAAAAAACCTCTGAGCTAGTTATAGGACCAACGGCAAAATAGGAGAGTTGCTGTAGAAACGGCCGTTAAGCACTTTAAGCGCTGGGAAGTCTAGAGAACTTCCACACCCCTACTGCTGAGTGCCAATGACAATATGTGTCCATTAGAGTCAGCATCCAGTCGGATAAATCCTGTTCTTCGCCCTCCCTGAAGTTAGCATACAGAACACCTCCACTGCAAGAGAGCACGGCATCAGTGATTCATGATAATAATGATACTAATAATGGATAGTATCGGTTTAGCACCTTTCGTCGGTTACAAGGCACTGGGTGAATCATCCATTATCACGTGCAGCGGCTCTCTGGGTGATGTGCAGTAGACACAATTAGCGGAGGTGGCGGAGGAGGGGAATTTCAGCCCAGATTTTAAATTAAGCCAGGAAGCCTGGGAAAACCCCATCTCTTTTCAAAAGTCCCATGAAACCTTTATAGATCACAGTGAGTCAGGAACGTGGTTTCGCATCTCACGCAGCGGAGGCGATGTCTCCGACCGCACAGAGTCACTGTGACCGGACTTCAGTGTCGGTTTCCAGCTCGATAACGAGCTGAAAGCAAAGACTTTACTCTATGGACCCAGCAACTGCAGAGATGTCTCAGGTTTCCGCCATCTAGAACACACAACCTGTTTCGCTTATGGGCTTGTGTAAAGGATTTCGAGGCGCAGCTCCAACTCTGTTAAAATAAATCAAAGATGAATAAACAGGCAAACAATTGAAACCACTAACTTGGAAATACGTGGAGGCAGTGCAGGAGGGAATCCATTACGTGTCTTTGAGATGTCCCCTGTCGCCCGCACTTTGCCAGGGCGCAGATGGGAAGGATGGCGCAGCGAGCTGGGGCGGAGGGCATCTGGATGCCGCCATCTTTAAGCGTTTAAGGAAAGAAAGAGGCCCTCTGGGCCCGTGGCTCACGTGCCCCGTGACCCCTGCTGACACAGCCTCCGACTTCAAAGCATTCCTCCTGCCACCGACCGCGCATTGTTTTTGGTTAACAATCGGGATGTCTGCAGCTTAGACACGCACACAAACACACACATACAAAGACATGCACACACATACACACACACAAACCCACATACAAAGACAGGCACACACACATACAAACACATGCACATGCATGCACACACATGAACACACACAAAGACATGCACGCACACACGAACACACAATGACATGCACGCACACACACGCACCCATGTGTACACACAAGTACACACACGTGTATATACTTGCATGCACACACACAGACGCATATACACAGATGCATGCCCACATGCACACAAACACACACATATACATGCAAATGTACAAACGTGCACACATGCTCACAGAAACACACACACACACATACAGCAGGCATAGAGTACAACCCCATCCAGCTGGTTTGACAGTATCGTTTGACATATTTGCATGATAATGCTGACCTCTGACCCCTTTTCCCACTCAACAGCTACACTTATAAAGAACGGAGTGAGGAACTGATTACAAAATACAATGCGCTGTATATGCTTCTCTGTGGCAGTGTAAACAAAAATCCATTTTACTGGACTGATTACATTAAAAATGTGTGGACGTCCAACTGACCGTGCCTGCTAAATATATCACCGGTCCTTGTTTACAGTGTCTTAAACAGCAGCTGTACCCACAGTATGCACCTTTTTGAGTAGTGGAGGTTTTTCCATAAAACAGCTGGCTTGTGATTGGAAGCAAGGCCATTTTCAAGAAAAGCTGAATTTCTCAGGCGGAAGAAACCATGGAGGTGGGTCCGAAGAATCGCCTTTTATTTATAAACCGTCGTCAGCTTTAAAAAAAACAGAAACATTAACACAATTTCTTATAGTCTATTGCAGGGGTCGGCAACCCTGGTCCTGGAGAGCCGCAGGGTGTGCTGGCTTTTGTCGTTACTCAGCACTTAATTGATCGATTAAAGCAGTGGATTACACAGTTAACTCGCCTCACCTGGTTTCTTGGGTATGAATCAGTTGCTGGTATTAAAGCGAAAACAAAAACCAGCACACCCTGCGGCTCTCCAGGACCATGGTTGCCGACCCCTGGTCTATTGCATCTACTTTGATAATGCTACAGTCCTTGCCTTCTCATTTTAGTCGAAACGAAAAAGAAAAAACAAAGCAGGTAAACTTTTAACTTCAACTGTCCTTGATTCAAATGACTGAAGGGAGGGAGCAGTGTGTGGAATGCTAAAATAGCCAGTTAACTGAAATCAGCTGCTGATAAGGTTATCATCACTCGACTTGTTATTCATTCGTGCTTTCTTAACGGGTTCAAGACAGCCATCGGCTCAGATGAAATCCTCCGCCTCCCCCATGTCTGGTTTATTGGCAGATAGAGCTCGAAGGAGATCGAGTTTAATCCTGGTTAATATGAGAGAACAACCAGCATACCCCAGCTGTTTACAAAAAGTGGCATTTGGCCTTTTTGCAGCAATGCTTGTTTGTTAAAACCCTTCATGGGATAATAGTGCTACTGCCTCTCTTGATAAACATACAAAATCTTTGTAGTTTTTAAAATGATCACAAACAGTACTAGATTGATAGTTGCACTATTGATGGGATAATTATTGGCACCGTGCGGAAGACAGAAGTACGATAAAAGCAGTCGCGGTAATGAGAGTTGCAGCAGGAAGAGGCTCTCACATGGCCCGTGAGGATGGAGTTTATTAAAGGAAAGATTGCATTCTGGTATTCCTTTCAAATTTGTGGCCAGTCACCCGAACACCAGCTGTAGCTAGGCAGGACATGGGAGAGCCGGGTGTCGGGGGGTGCATACCGCACCATTCAATCATTCACCAAAAGCGTGTACAGGCATGCAAGTGACTGACGCCAACCAGCTGCAGTCAGCTGAGACCAGGGGTCTGGGGCCCGGGGCCGGTGCTGGCTGACACACGTGTCCGCAACCTGAGATCACTGCTTGTACACGCAGCAAACAAAATGTCTTACATACCGTTACAGGCAGCCCCGCGCAGCTGTGAGCCGCACAAGATGCTGCAGTTGGTCTGCAGGTGCGCGAAAGCATAAACCACAGAAGAAAAAGGAGGCAAACCCGTATCAAATGAAATATACACAAATGTGTGATTGAAACGTATGTATTTGACACACTGCCTCGACTGGGAGGTTCTCCAAGGTTCATGATTATATGGGTCTCCTCTTGAGCTCAGACTCATAGACCCAACAATAGCATTTTTCCCATTTCTCCCACAATGCAATGAGTCAGCTCCGTTTGTCAGTCCAGGACGCGGCTCCATGGGGACCAGCCGCAGACACGGACAGGGTGTCATTTTCCTCCACGCTTGGTTGTCACGCTTGCGTTTCTGTTCATTCTTCAGGCCAGCAGATTCACAGACTCACAGAGGCCCCACTGCACCGACTACAAAACCCCAACCGTAACACCCGGATTCGTTCAGCTCACTTCTCGCTCACTCTCCAAAGGAAACATTGTTTAATTGGGCTTTTGGATGTTTACACACACCGTTCTGAAACGGGAGAGGACAGTGAAATAAAAGTCAAATGTGGGCTCTCTGTGCAGAACGAGGCCTTCCAGGGAATGCATTCGCCTCATCGAGCCGTAAAAAATGGGACATGATCCAGTCACTCAGAAGCTCATCGAAACACTTAAAAGCTAAACTTCAATTAAAGCTGATCTATTGTCCTTCATAGGCGGGGGTTACGAGCAGATGTGGGAACATATGAGATTTCTTTTTAGTGGTCTGAGAGATTTAACTGGCCTTTTACAGCATACGAGACACTGGAAGGAGTAGAAACAAGCCTGTCACAGGTTTATACCTCTGCTAGTTTTCAAAACACAAAGAAGCGGGGCCAGTTTTAACCTCCGCCACCCCCGTCTGCAGTTAGGATTTCACAACGTTTCTTCCATTACTCTCTCAGTTTTGTCTCTTGTGAATGAGAATGAATGAAGCCTTGGAATAATTTAAACTAAATAGTTGCAGTTCAATACATCCTGACTGAACCAACCATGGACAGAGAGACACTCAGGACCGTTAGCAGCTCCTGTCTTCACAGAAGGCAGACGACATGGCGATTACAAAACCCATTTCCTGAGAAGGAAGATATAATGTCCCCCAGTGAAGGAACAAAAGAAACGCTGTGGGTTTTTCCTTTTTATTGTAAAGACAGACACAGAAACTGCAGTTCAACAGACGAGGCCACAGGGTGACTGCAAAACACTGATGCAGAAACCAAATGGCAGGATACTTCTTCCCAAATCCCCAATCTCCATCACCCACGTGTCAATGAGACATGCAAAGCATAAAAAAAAGCAACAAAAAAAAAAGCACTATGAACACGTACATATTTTCTGTAGTTTTCCTTTTAGAAACTCCTACAGTAGACAGCTAAGCCGGCATCAGAAATACTTTACAGGCTGTGTGAAAATGACATTTGCTACGGCGTGCCAAAAGCGGCTGGAGTCCCGTGTCACCGTCAGTTCGTCGAGGGGGCGCGGGGGGCGCGGGGGGGGGGGGGGTGAAACGGTACCTCCGGCGTCTCAGCCCTGTGAGGCGCTTCCTCAGATTACCGCTCCTCGCCGGAGAAGACCGGCACAGGGTATAGGCTGGGCATGTGCCCTCTGGGCGAACGGCTCACAGGTCTAACGCAGTATTAATGGTGTGTGTGGTACAGTCACGGTAGGCTCAGAACCATGCACTGGGAACTAGCTCATCATCCGGGGGTTGAGTGGCTCTGGCTGTTGGAGAGGGGTTGGGAGGGAGGTGGAGGGTGGGAGGGGAGGTGGGGTGGAGGGTGGGGAGGTCAGGAGGGGGGGTTGACGGGAGGGGAGAGTTGGTGGAGGGTGGGTGGGGTGTTTGGGAGGGAGGGGGATGGAGGGTGGGAGGGGAGGGGAGGTGGGGGTGGAGGGGGCTGTGGGAGTTAAAGGTGCACCATGCACGGGGGGAGCCAGAGGTGCTGACCAGCGGGCTGGGATGGGCCGGGCTGGGCCAGCTTTATCAGTTCTCAAGGAAAGCCACGTAGTCAGTGAGCCTGGCCAGCTGCTGCTCGTTGGGAACCAGAGAGACTGGGGGAGGATCTGCAAAAGAGGAGGAGAGAGTGAGAGTGAGAGAGAGCCAGAGAGAGGAGGGGAGTGAAAGGGGGAGGAGAACAAAGAAAGAGGGGGAGAAGGAAATACAGCACAGAGGGGAGGGAAAGAGATGGAGAGGGAAGAGAAAGAGAGAGGGAGGGGTTGGAAAAAGATACGGAGAGTGAAGGAAAGAGGGAGGAAGCAGAGGAGAAAGAGGGGGAGAGAGAGAGACGGAGGGAGGGAAAGGGAAAAAGGGCAGATTCCATACAGCCGAGTGTACACTGCGTGCCTCAGGCAGGCTTGGCCAGAGCCGAGCTGCAGAAGCAGAGGTGTTTCCTGTGCTGCAGAGATCCCACAGATGCTTGGACAGCACCACTCTCTGCCCAATCCTCAGGGCACCATGGGAACCCCAATCACACAGCCCCACTCCCCTTCATCTAAATCATGATTTTACCGCTATACTCTCCCGTCCACTGAGAAATCTTTAAATGTGCTTTAATATACACGCTGAATTAAAGAACGCTGTGAAAATGTATTCATTTAGAAATTGATTTATTAAACCCATTAAAACAACTGCATTTTTTGTGGTCGTTTAGTAAGTAATTCTAGACGTTTCATGTCTTAGGCCACTTGTTTTCCATTTTCTAAGCGCCATTAATCAGAAGGGAAGGCTGCCTGGCTGCCACCACATGTGTCCTTTAGATGTTGTGCCTGATGACCCACTGATTGGAGGAGGGCTTCACCCTTGGAACAGACATCCTATTAAAGGCTGTCCTTAGTGAATACAATAAAAACCCCAGAAGACAAACATAAATGCATATGCATGCTTGTGGTTCCGTCTCTAACTCTTCCTGTTGTTGCATGTTCAACATAAAAAACAACAGGAACGACCGTCTGAAAGCGCACGCGATAATTCAACAGGCTGGACAGCCTCTTAAGTAAACTGTTTCAGAGGAAGAATAACATTATCGGAGGTTTATGGAAATTGCTATCAACACAGGAATAGTCCAAGTCTGGTGGGAGAAGGACGATAACGGTGATGGGCCCGCGCCTTGTGGAAAAACAGAAAACCAAACAAAAAAACACAAATGTTTCAAAGTGATGCAACAGCTCCCCCTACCTGGCTTCTGAGGCATAACCATCCTGGTGTTGGGGTCCGCCTGCCAGCCCTGACTCACAACCCCTGTAGATGACAAAGACAGACAGACACAGGGAAAGACAGAAAGACGGTCTGTGAGCAACAGATACGGTTACAGAATGAGACTCCTCTGCTGGCTCAAGGTGACCCCACTGACAAAAGTACGGCGGTGCTGTAAAAATAGAAGGCCTGAAAGAGAGAGAAGAGGCAGTAGACAGGCTCTGAACTGCAGCCATCGTCTTTTCTGTGGTTCTTTTAAGCTTAACGAGACAGTCAGAAGACTGAGCATTAGTCATTACATCATATCTTTCCACCAAGTGTACTGAGCATTCAACAGAATGCATGACATTGGTCTGAATGTGTACAATAGATGTGGGGTTCGGACAGTTAAAGATGAAGATGACACCTTTAAGGAGATTCAAGGTCAGGAGAGTTAGCGAGAGCTGACTGACTTGGACACAAGGAGGTGCGTGTTGAAGGCTTTGGGTCGAGAGGAGTCATTGAGGTGTGTGGGTGAGGAATGGCTCACTGGTTCAGGAGAGTCAGTGAGAGCTGACTGTGACTTGGACACCAGGAGGTGCGTGTTGAAGGCTTTGGGTCGAGAGGAGTCACTGAGGTGTGTGGGTGAGGAATGGCTCACTGGTTCAGGAGAGTCAGAGAGGGCTCACTGACTCAGGCTCAGCTCAGCTCACCTTTCACTGCCTCCTCCACTGAGTATCCCACAAAGGCGGCAAAGTCATCCGCTGTGATGGACGTGTAGGCCTGCGCCACCAGGCCAAATGCCCTCCTGCGAGTGGTTTCTGTGGACACACACACACACACACACACACACACACACAGTAATGAGGCACAAGGGGTCTGGTCAAATGTTTCTCTTATCATTTCTAATGTGACAAAGACAGCCTCTAAAAGTGCTGACATGCACCATGTGGCAGCCTCTCTGCATAGCCATGGCCGGCTTGTGAAATATGCAGGGGCCCCCAGGCCCCCAAGAGCCAGACAGACGTGCTCGTTGGCTCGTCCGGCCTCCTGCATCTTGTTGTGCTCTTTATAAACAATGCCAACGTCAAAGGATAAGAGCCTTCCAACTGGAGCATGGCAACACTTTTATGTATCAACAACACCCCGCGGTAACACCGCAACAGTAACCACCGCGACGGGGAGGAACAGCTGCTTGTGTACAAAACGACACCACTGCTTTGAGCGCTGCAAATCTCCTAAAATTTTTCAGGTTTTTTTTTTTTTTTTTTTTCACCCATGCCTTTCCTGTGCTTGTGTGTGCGCATTGTCTTTAATTAATTACACATTTGGTTGAAATGGATGCACATGTTGGGGGAAATAAATAAAGAACGCGTTACAAGGCGATGCCAGCACAGTGATGTAACGGGGCCAGGAAAGAGGCTTTAAATTCTGCTGATTAAACCCCAGGGCTCCAGCCTTGTGTGGCCTGGATTTTGTTCCCTCAGACCTTGTTCTCTGAGGATGTAAGAGATAGTGTACAACGGAAAACATACAGCCACAAGTGTTCCGTCAAAATAAAGAAGACATCCAACGACAACAGAGGCGTGTACACAGACACAGTAAGGTGGGGGAGAAAAACTGCAATGCATGTGGTTTCAACTCTCTGAGTTCATCATTACATCATAACATCATTATGAGGAGAACCAATGGGGGGGTAGGAAATAACAGCAAGAGGCCAAAGCAGTACAATTTCGGTCTGGAAACTACATACAGGCATTTGACCTACTTCATAGTTAATGACGAAATCCATTTAATCGGTCCCTAAAAACCCTAAACCCTAAAAATCTGCCAACTTCACTATACTTATTAGAAATTCATGAGTAGAATCAGCCTTAAAAATGACAACTGGACTCTGGATGCATAAGCAACTGACCGACGATAAACGGCATTGAATTGTGCAAATTTGCAGTGGCAGTTTAGACACTCAGCCAATTAAAGTAGGGCATTCAAGGCCTTATCAGGATGTGTGAAACACTGCACCGGAGATGTAAATGACATCATTACAGCTAAAAGAAAGGCAGCGATTGAAGCCATAGGCACAGGGATGCGGATGGGAGCTCAGAGAAAGCCTGGTTCTCCACAGAAAAACCCTTGTTGTGCCGTTTTCTTTCCTTGCTGCTACATGTCCTCGGGTCTATTTTGAGCAGCGCCCACAGACTGATATGGTGAGGGCCAGCAGTGCCCCCCTCCCCCCGCGTCCTCAAACCCGCCGCCCCCTTGCCTTCCCAGGCATGGTACACGGCAGCTGAAGCCGTCGGGTCAGGGACAGAAATCCGACTCCGCCCGCAATGCCCCGGCCGTCTATTCCCAGAGCCTCATCGCCTCTCCATCTCCTTTTGTTAAAAATAGCCGATCCCATCACCCGAGAAACTGCTGCAAGGCTCTTTTTTCAACTGTGTCAAAAGGCAATATTTGCGCGCCCCCCCCGGTAACAAAACCAAATTCTGTGTTTTCTCCTGGCTCCCCCAAACAAGATGTGGCCTCGTCGAGTCGTTCGCCCATGGTAAACAAGAAGAATGCCGCATTGTTTGCTTTACTTCAACTTTATTTTAAACGTTATGACCATCAGTCAAGTGCATTCCATACCTTTTTCAAGTATTTAACAATTCGACATGGAAGACATTCTATCTAGGCTTGCTGAAAAACTAACAATACCAATGCCATTGAACTCTAATTCAGACTTTTAACTAGGCAGATATTATTAAGTGTAAACATGAATCTACAGGACATCAATAAATAATTCAGTATAAAACTGACATTACAATACAAAAGTATAAAATACAAAAGTATATACAAAATGGTACATTTTGTATGTGTAAAAAAAGAAAACATTGCACTTATGGTGGAGATAAACTAGGACATCACAGCACCATGAACTATCGCTGGATTTAAGAAAACTATACATCTCCACAGAACATTTGTCAACTCCTAATGTGATTTCTCCTCCACAGATCTCCCCACAAGCTTCAATCAAATGTCCTTCTCTTTCAAGAAACTAAAAGTTCACAAGTTTAAAACCGTAGGCTCATCTATTCTTCCTCTTCCTCTGCCTCGTCGTCTGCATCTTCGTAATCTGAGTCGGCCCCAAAGTCCATTTTGCCCAGGATTGCTTCGATGTCCTCCGTCTCCAACGTGAAGTGGTCCATCTTCTCGAACCCGGGCTCGGGCCTCTGCAGGAGGGAGTTCTTCGCCGCATCCTTGGTCTGGCTGATGAGCTGCTTGGCAGTCAGGAGGAACTCGGCCACGCCGCTCTTCTCCATGGTCTGCACAGCCTCGTCCATCAGCTTGGTGCTGCCCTGCAGCTGCTCGGTGTGCTGCTGCACCAGGGAGCGCAGGAAGCGCACCTTCTCGTCCTGCTCCTGGCCGATCTTCTCCAGGAGCTGGCCCTTGCGCTCCTCCAGGATGGCGTAGAGCAGGTCGAACTTCTCGCCCAGGACCTGCTTCTGCCGCTGGCTGTTCTCCTGCACTGTCTTGCAGCTGTCCTCCATCTGCGTCAGCAGGGCCTGCAGGCAGCTGTTGCCGGCCATCAGCATCTCGATGGAGTTGCTGAGCTCCACCTTGTGGTTCTGGTAGACGTTCTGCAGCGGCTGCACCTCGCAGTCCTTGTGGGAGCCGAACACCTTGCAGAGGGAGCAGGTGGGAACCTGGCAGGTGATGCAGTAGATGTTGATCTTCTCCTCCTCGTGCTCCTGGCACATGGGCTCGTTGCTGTCCTTGGGCTTGAGCGGGGCCTCGGTGGATCCCCCGCCGCCCTCCTGCTGCTGCTTGTAGATATCTATGATGTTCTCCACCAGCAGGTTCCTCTGGAGCCCGTGGACCCCGTGCCGGTCCAGCACCACCTCGAAGCGGCAGGTGGGGCACCGGAAGATGCCCCCGGAGAAGTGGTAGGGGTTGCGGGAGTCGTAGAGGTCGCTGGCGCAGCCCCGGCAGAGGTTGTGCTGGCAGGGGAGGATGACCACCGGCTTGGTGAACATGTCCAGGCAGATGGGGCAGCTCAGCTGCTTCTCCAGGCTCTCCATGGGGCTGGAGGACCTCCTCATGTGGCCGGTGCGGATATCCATTCTGGGCTCCAAGTGCGAATCGGAACTGTATCCCTGAAAGCTTGATGGGAAAAGGAAGGAAGCACTGAGAAGGCTCTTTGCGTTCGTTGCGCTGAGAAGCCGGTACCGTTGCTGCTGGGTGCTACTAGTGCTGTTCTCGTCGAGAGGTTTGTTTTGATCTGCCCGGGCTCGGTCTCGACGGCCCGCATTTATAGCGCCCGGCCGCCTGCGACACCCGATAGCCGCCCCGGCTGCTGGAGGATTCCTGTTGGCTTGTTTGTCAGTCTCTTTTCGGAGAAAAAGCCCCTCCCCCCTCACGGGGGTCACATGCCACAATGAGCTACACCCTCCCCCCCCCGATCCCCCTGTCCCAGGGAGTTATGCTTAAGGGCAAAGTCAGTGTGAGAGATAAACAGGCCACATGTGACAGAAGAGGGCTACACGATGTTTGTTTCCTCATACGCCGTTTCCTGGCAGTACTGCGCGGCCCTGCCACCTGCTAAAGAGGCAATTTTGTTTACATCCATCTCGTTTCCTTCATCTGGGCACCAAGAAAAAAAGAACCTCTGGTAATCCCCTTTCACTTTAGAATAAATGCTTACCTGTCCACCCCAATTTTAAAAGTATGCCTACCAACACCGTGTTTATTTCTATGGATGAACAGTATCCCTAGATCCCCATCTATACTGAGAGAGGCTGCTATCTCCGGGGGATATAAAATAAGCTAAATTTAGCCTGAAATGTAGCCACAGTTGTAGTTATTTCAAAGTTAATATGAAGGTTGCCACAACCCCATTTGCAGCGGCCAAATAATATGCACCGTAAAAAATGCTACATTTTCCATTACCTAACAAAGATGACAAGCCAACAGTATGCACAGATTCAAGGCATTATTTCTGTTTGTGTGAAACCTAATAATATGTATATAGGCAAACGAAAAATGTCGACTTACTGTAACAAAGCCAGCATTAACATGATGCATGAGTGGCTCGCCACCAAGATATCTTTTAGTGTAACTTTCAGTTAGCAAACACCCATTATCAACTGGTTTACGGTAGCTAGTCATTCCACTGCTGAATATACATTTCATATTTCACGATTAATGAGATCTATTATCTTTATTTACGCATTTGAGAACAAAGCCAATATGAACAATTCGATCATTTTAAAATGCAATTACAATAGAGCAAACATGCATAGTACCCTTTCAATTGTTTTTAATTCAATTCATTTCCATTTTTTATTGATTTATGTATTTACTTATGTACTTGTTTGAAACATAGGTCACATTGGTCTGTTGGCAACTAGTAATGAGACCTTGCCAACACAAGCAAAACAAGCATAACACCAGTTAAGAGTTATCACAGGTCCGGAGAAGCTGGTACTATTATGGAATGCTGTAAACAGTCAGTCAGTCACACATGCGACCGTTTCCCATGACGACAATCTTGTGCAACTCTGACATGGAAGTACAGTACTTATTGTGTTGTTTATCAGACGGCTAAATATACCAGCTGTTGAGGGGTAGGCCAGAGGGCACAAGGTGTGATATTTTTACCCGCGGCAGGGCGGGGTTACGTCATCAGTCCCCAGCCTCGTGCACAGGCAGAGAAGGGCATTCAAGCACGCTGGGTTCAAGCCTCAATTCATCCGCCACTCACAGGTACGTACGTTACCACTTCTCTCCAACAACGCAGGGGGGTTCAACGGCACGGTTTTAAAAATCTGAGAATGCATCCTACCTCCGCTACTTATAATCACGCGACCATCGTCGAGTGCCACGTCCTTTACTCATTTCCAATGACGCAGAGCTGCATCACGATTAGAATAGATTCTAAAAAGGTTAAAAATTCTAACAAAGTTGTGTGCTGTTGAACTGTAATACCATCTGCTAAATGCATGATTGTTTTTCAACGAGCAACAGGGTTGTATTCTAGCAAATTTGAAATGCCTTGAAAGTAAATACTCCAAAGTATTTTTGACATGTAGCGATGGTGACAGATAGAATTAGTGCTGCCGCCTCAGTGTTTCTTTTTTTACATGCAAATGTTGAGGTGTAATGTTTTTCAAGCAATGAGTAGCTGACATCACTTCAAATATGATTTCACACAGAGAGCATATAGTATTATAACTATGAGGCAAAGTGTTTCAAACTTCATATTTTATTTTTTCAAACCTATCATGGACCCATTATCACCTTTAGGGTCTCACTAAACAGAATCGATTAAGTGGGTTTTCAAAGTTAACCATAAAGTGGTTAAACTAAAGTAGCTGGAAAATGGAAGCTTGAGTATAAATCTAAAATTTTTACCCACGAATTATTAATTAAATTCCTTTTTCGAAATAAAAGTATATGCTAACCTTTAAACATCCATTTGCTATACAGTCAATTGTTTTAAACGGTCAAATTGTAAAAAGAAATTGAAGAAAATGTTGCCGTGTTGCTGTCTTCAGTAGGTAGTAGCAATAGGAATAGTAGGAATAGATGTTACTAGATAGATTGTTACAACAACAATCGCATGATATGGTGCAGGTAACTTCATATAACAGTGTGGTGTACTACAGACACTCCTACACAGGTGTATGGCATGGCACAGGCAACCCTACACAGGTGCACAGTGTGACACAGGTAACCCAAACACAGGCGTATGGTGTAACACAGGTAACCCAATTCAGTGCGCAAGCGTTTGGTGTGTGTATTTGGTCATGAAACTCTGCACGGCTTGAACAGGTGTGTGTTTATCTTCATGTAGCCCTGTACAGGTGAGGATGGTGTATTTTGTGCATACAGTGTTCAACAGGTGTGTTTCTGTGTATCCCTGCACAGGTGTGTGTTTTGCTTACGTAGCCCTGTGCAGGTGTGTGGGGAGTGGTTTTGTGCATTTATCCCTGTGCCGGTGTGTGTTTGTGTACGAATCCCTGTGCAAGTGTGTGAGTAGAAGTTTTGTGTATCCCTGCAAAAGTGTGTGGTTTTGTGTATCCCTTCGCAGGTGTGTGTTTATGTGCACGTATCCCTGTGCAGGTGTGTGTTTTTGTGTATCCCTGCACAGGTGTGTGGGGAGTTGTTTGGAGCATTTATCCCAGTGCAGGTGAGTGGTTCTGTGCACATATCCCTGTGCAGGTGAGTGTTTTTGTTTACCTATCCCTGTGCAGGTGAGTGTTTTTGTTTACGTATCCCTGTGCAGGTGAGTGTATTTTTGCATGAATCCCTGTGCAGGTGTGGTTCTGTGCACGTATCTATGTGCAGGTGTGTGAGGCGAGGCAGCTACCTCTCAGGGCCTCCATGACGGGCAGGATGCTCTCTGACCACTGGTAGGCAGCGATGGTGGAGTAGATTCCTGGAAAGTCCCGCTGCCAGATGCGCTGTCCGACCGCCCAGATCGCTGCCAGCTCAGGGTTGGCCTGCAGGAAGAGACAGGAAGTGACAGGAAGTTCACTCCCGCTCCTACGCTTCAACATCAGGGGGCTCTGCTGCTGCAGTCTATAAACCAGCAGCTCCTTCCTAAAATAACACTTGCAAGTCTAGCAAGAGTGAAACATAAAAATCAGAGTAAACGCAGCACTTGCTATTCAAGCATGGCGGCAGAATAATGCCAATTGTATTTTCCAACAGTCAGAGACACAACATGCTCATTCAATAGTTTTTTTAGACACCGCAATCCTGAGTAATGTATGATACACTTTTAGGCAGGTGCCCATACAGGTGACTAAATTCCATCACACCGCACACGGGCAAGGCAGGGGCAGAGCTTTGCGTCACACTCGTCCCAGCTGAGAGTTAAACACTTTCTGGCGGTGCGGGGGCAGACGTTTCCTCAAGCTGCAGGAGACGGGGCTCTAAATGTCAGATGTCGCCCCTGCCAGCGGGCCAGCCCGTGTCAGGAGCAGCTCTAATAATAAAACCTCAAAGGACGCGCTCGCACGCCTGGGTCCGCGCTCACACGAGAGCAGAGGCGGTGCGCTCCTCCGCTGCCAGCGCTGCTTTCAATTATCCCATCAAAAGAACGCTTTTGAGCACCGCTTGACCCGTCCCCGTCCCCGTCCTGACCGAGAGGAGGAGGGATTCGGTGGCACGGATATCAGCATTCATCGCTTGAACCCGATGGCCATCCGGGTACCAATGGCTGGCTTTCTGCGCACATGTATGATTGGGTCTCCTCCACCCCCACACTGCATATGCGTGGCCTCTGGCTGCAACGTGCAGAGAAGCACCAGGCTGACACTGCGTGTTTCAGTGGAAACCGGGGAGTGGAATTAGCTCTAGCAAGCCGGCAGGCGGGAGAGTATATTGCACACGCTTGTTCAGTTTGTCAATTCGGACGGGAATGGCGATGCCAAATTTTTTAAAAGAAAGAATGCATTTCAAGTCATCACATGAATTCCTCATATGATTTGTGCTTCCTATCGTGAGTGACCTCAACAAAATTATCTGTTAATAAAAATTAATGCGTGGCGAAACCCTGAGACAGTTTGTGTTTCAGCAAGCCAAGATCTGTTCAGTCCAATAAATACCTCTCTGTGGGAAGATAATGGATAGTTTCAAGGAAAAACGATTCATTTTGAATTGGAATGAAAAGGAACACACAATTTCCAAAGAACTAAATATTTCCACTGAAAATGATGCACAAAAATAACAGTGTCAGTAAAACATTACGCATTGAGCATCTGTACTTATTAATCTTTTGATTTCAAATCTGAATGCTTTAAGTACACAGCAAAAATAACCCGTTTCCCTGCTACATATAGGACTACATTTCTGCCAGCTGAACAGCTGTTCACTGGATGTTTTTAGTTTTTCACACTATTCTCTGCAAACTAGAGACTCGTCCATATCTGCATGCTCAAATGATCCTGAAACCATCATGCTGCTGCCAGATATGCAGTAGATACTACAAGAATTGTTTCTCCCGATCAATTTTCCTGTTAAAGTCAATGGAAAAACTAATAATCAGGAGAAACTATTGACAGCAGCACAGTGGTTTGAGGCTCATTTGATACCTTGGACCCTTGATTCTGGTTAGTTCCATTGAAACATCTATAAAGCACAGCATTTTTCACATCGGCATTTTATAGTTTATCTTAATAATTATACTGTTGTGCATTGCCAGTCAGTGGCGCCGATAATTCCAGAGCCCAAATAATTCTGCTTGAGAATAAATAGGCCCAATTACAGGTACACAACATGGCTGCATTTCTTTTGTCTTTAATGGTCTCCAAAATTACTTACAGTTTTTATAGCTTGTGGAATCCGCTTCCAAAGATACCGAGCATTATTCCTGCAAACAGAAAACCGTTCTCAAGTGAGACTAGTGGACATCTTGCCATTTAACAACTGATTCTGGATCAGAAGCATTACTGTATAGTACATGTTATTTGGCTGATGCTTTTATCCCAAGTGACTTACAGTTGATTTGACTAAGCTGTAAGACAATATCCTCCTGGAGCAATGAGGGATTAAGGGTCTAATCGTTTCTGTGTGTATCACCAAAGCAAACAAAGTCAACAACAAATTCTAGCTCACATATGTCACCAAATGTTACTGGCCAACTCTTTCAGTTCAGCCCAGTTATATTTAGCCTCAAGAAAATAAAACATATTTGATATTTTCATACTAATATTTGTAGACCATAACAAATGCTTACTTTTTGCATGCCCTTTTATTTTATTTTTTTAATCCTCACAGATCTGCTGTTGATTATGAACTAGTGAAAAGAATATGCATATATATGAAAAAAGTTCAGGCTGCAGGCCTGACTTCACAGGATGGTAGTGAACAAAATGGCATGAAAACTGTGTGCTCAATGTACAAAATGCATTTAGTGTGAAGATAACATCATACTTTATAAAAATGGTAACCAAGAAACTGAACTTTTAGTAATTAGTGGGGGACTACTAATGTGTGCCAACAAACTTTATTATTGGGCTTTGTAAGAAATAACAACAGTTACCGCATTGCCTTTGCAAGCCAAGAAACCACTAGAAGCACAAGCTGAGTTTACTTACATTTGGAATACACTAGTGTCCCCTACAGGATTAGTACAGAATGAATCTGGTTGGATATTTGAACCTGCAAACTTGAGCTGACTAATGTGATTTCCTTCCAGAAAATACAAAAGAGACCTGGATTACAAATTCTGTTATGGCTGCAGATACAGAAATTTGAAGACAAAATACGAAATAATATGAATCTGCAAATATGATGACCGCTTACAATAAAAAATGTTCAAAATATTCATCATTATGAATGTGTGTTACTTTGCTGACTAATAAAATTATCGAAATGCAATGGACTTTCTCTTTCTACACATTCACAGAAAGCTTGAGCAGCCTCCAGACAAGACATTAAAATAACACCAAGACGTCAACATAAAACCTGAACATCCCAAGTCTTCTTAACAATGCCCCCACCATAACTTTGTTCAACACCACATTATTATAGTTGTTGTTGTTGTTGTTATTATTATGTAAGCCTGAAGCAGGCCAGACAGTAGCCTGTGTTGTTGAGGACTCACATGTCGTTGTGGAGGAGATACAGGGCCAGCAGCTGTGCATACACCTGAGGGGTGGCGATCCCGCCTGGAGCCTGGACAGAAAAGTCCATTAATCAACTCTGAATAGCATCAACGGTTACTCCATACAGTGTGTGCACGCAAAAAGAAGTTGGCGGTACACAGAGCTATTCCTTTCACATTTGGGGTTATTTCAGCAATCTAGAAAAGAGGATTCAGATAATTTTGGATTTCCCTCCGATGTGTTACCTTGGGGGGGAGGGAGCATTAATTCAGTCCCAAAATAAAAGTAAAATGCAGAGTTGTGTATTTGTAATACTGGGCTGACTACAACATTTGACTGATGATCCGTTCTTGGATAGCAAATGGGTTTTAAGTGAGAATAGATCAATGTTCTGAACGCCCGTAAACTCGAAGAGAATTTCCACGAAAAAGACAGGGGAAGACAAGATAAATTATGCAACGTGTTCAGGATGACCCATAAACATGTTGCTAGAGGTGACGCGATGACAAAACATAGATTTACACATAAACATGCTGCCAGCTAGAGGTGACAAGATGCCAAAACACCTTTGGCAGTATTCCTGCCTCAGAGAAAGATCAAGGCACACTCTGCTCAACAACTTCACTCAACAAGCCTCACTAAATTGCGTGCTAGTTGGTCGGCTTGCCAGATCATTAGATAAGTTAACTTAGCTACCTAATGCTAATAGTTTCAGTAAACAACTAACAGTTCGCTAGCTGCTTTGCTCTAATAGCACATTATCGCACTCAATGCTTGCTATGTAATGCTAGCGGTATTGACGCGTACACTGGCAGCGTATTGGTTGCTAAAACTCCCAGACAGCTGGCAATAACAAGTTTCACAGCAAATTCCACCCCCTGCAGCTGAAAATGAAGTTTCCGGTTGGTTAAATTAACGCTAGTCTAAGCTAGGTGGCTAGCAAGTTAAAACTACCGTACAGCTCACACTGAAACCCAAGTTAAATGACATACATGTAAACAAGAACACGGCCAAGTGCCCATTCGTATTTCATTTGACAGCCCAACAAGGTACCCACTGTTACCACAAGTAAGGTACAGTAGTAAAACGCCCACATGTTAGATGAAATTTCACATAAACACATTGGGCTTGCCAGCAATTTCAAGTAACACTGCTACCAACATTAGCTAGCTACCCAGCTAACATCAGCAAGTTGACGCATACGCAAGACCAGGTTTTGATTTTTTATGGTTAGCGAATACACGACAGCAACCATATCAATGAGATATTTTGAAATGCATGTCTGAAACCAAGTACCTCTAGCTCCTGAGCTTCACATTGCTCTAGTAATTTTTCGTAGTTGTCACCCATCACCACGGCCGCAGGCATCTTGAACGGAGAAGAGATTGCGTCGAAAAAAACGTCACTTCCTTTTTTTTCTTCTTCTTGGTGTTTTATGGCGTTTATTAAACAACAAAAGGAACATTACCGCCACCAACTGGTATGGAGTATGGTCTAGGATTATTAGATATGTAAATCGAAATAGGTTATTACCAGCACTAACTGGTTGACCAGCTCATACCCAGCTAGACTGGCTTATAACCAGCCTGAGAACTAGCTTGATTTTACAGCAGGTTAATATAAGGTGCTCGTGGTTCAACTCAGAGTTCAGAATGTTAGCAGTGTCTTTTCAATGATTGATCCTGTGTGCATCAATGCATTGTTGTAGTTTTCCTGGCAAATTGAGTGCCTAGGTCTACTGCTTGACTGACAATAGTATCATACATCAGGAAAAAGTGATAATGAATAGCAGGGTGAAAAAAGGCTGGGAAATGGGGGGAAAAAAAGAAAAGGGCTGGATTTATGAACGGTGTCATGAGCCTTAGATGGTACCCACTTTCACAAGTCAGGACATCCCTTGTGTACTCCAGACTTTCAATTCTCTATTCTTGAGTTATGCATGCTCCCAGGCCATGACAACAATGTTACTGATTTTCTATTGACAATTACAGACCAGCTGAACATTAATTGGAGTGACCAATATGTGAATCCGAAGAACTGTCACTCTATTAATGTTCAGCTGGTGTGTGATCATCAACATGAAATCACCAACATCATCGGATCATGGCCTGGGGAGCTTGCAGGAGTTGGTGGCTGGATTCAAACATTTCTGACCCCACAAATACATGGACGTTAATTACACCTTGCTCATGTCTTGGTGGAAATCTGACAAAGTGATTGAAATGGCAACATCCACCTTGGACACAGCTACACAGAGGATTTGTGCGCTTGAAAGAACAAATATCACCAACCATCGATTGAAAATGTCCTGCCACTAAAAGATTGAATGCTATTAGTAGTTGTAAAACTGGAGAGAGGGAATCATTTATTTGAGTTGGATGGTTGGATGGGATTGAATTGATAATGTTGTGAATTGACTGGTCAAACTGGCATTCAAAATCTCATAAAGCTGTCAAGATGAGCTGTATGCGAAAAATAGTAAGCTATAAAGAACCAAGAGAAACACACTCCACTCCAGAGATAGAGTGCATTATCAATAAATTAACCTGCAACATCTTATAAGCAAAATACATAACCTATTACTGATTAGACTCTGACAATTTAAGTGCCATTTAAAGCACTTGTGTTGCAGTATGAGTCTTTGGAGTCTTTATCATTGTACGACAGGAAGTAGGGGTTAAGATTTCTCTCTCCAACATCTATAATCTCCTTAATTCCATCAAGATGGGCAGTATGACATGTTTCTTGGAGAAACAGTAAGCAACAAAGAGAAAACAAGAAAAACACTCTGAATGCATCATCAATGAGTGTGCGTGGTGCTTTGTGGATTTTGGACTATTATCATGAGCTTTTGTCTTGGTACATTGACATGGCTGAATGTTAATTCAAAGGAATATTCATTGCCTGTTTGGATGCTGGAATCACCGTATTTGGTTTACTGTTTTTGCATAATATATTGTATGTTGTCTGAATGATGGAAAACATTATTTGTCTTGCCCACAGTTGAAATTCATGTAAGATTTAATTTCTGTCACATTGTCCACTAGATGGTGCCCCATGCTCACTTCTGCTTTTGCCATGTTCAGGGACTGGCTGCCAGTATCTAGTAGAGTTGAATTAGTGTCCAGATGTTCATTGTAAGAAAATCATGTGAAACTCTAAAAGTCCTTTAAATATAAGGTACTGAAATGAATTAAATTTGTGCAAATAACATGTTATGTGTGTTCCTTAATAGTATCCACAGAAGCAGAAGCTTTGATGTTGTGTTTTTGGAAAAACACCTTGTGGGCAGTACTTATAAATCTGCGATTGCTGGCTCATATCCCAGATGCAGCATTTGTATTGCACCTGTGAGACAGCAGAGGTAGGCTGCCATATGAAAGATATGCGATGTCCTAAATACATAATCATAATGTTTCCCCTCTTAAAAATAAAAGTTATAGCTTTTATATAATGACTAGCCTTTCCGTAAACGTGCCCCCTTCATAGCCTTTTTGCGGTGGCAGTTTGACAGCAGCCTATATGATGATAAGTTTATCATAGTACCTGGCGACACAGGTCATTGCCCATTCTCTTTACATTTCATTAATCATTGGGCAACAGCATCCACAACCTCAAGTTCTAAAAAAATGCTGCACAGATGTTTCCTGTGGGCACGATAACACATAACACCAAATCGATTTTTCCGTCTGTGTGTTTGTGCTGCTCAGAGATAAATGACCAGTCGGGACCGTATCAAGTGCCCCATCACACTCTGAAGCTTGCCCTTTGGATAACAGCTCTGCACTGGGGGCAGCAGTTACCAGCAGAGCCAGGTTCCAAGCAGAGGGATGCCAGCCTTAGTCCTCTCGTGTAGACAAGGTTCCTGTCTCCGAGGGGAATATTTAATTTCATTCAAACACAGGAAACCTGATTCCCCAAAGCATGGCCTTGCATATTGTGCTGTGCTTTTCTGTGACTGCAGTTTTTACGAGGAAGCACGGTTTCCCACGACTACCACTGAAATCACAGCCCTTGATCTGATTACAATGAAGAAGAAAAAAAACAATAACATAACATCTCGTTCGCACACTGTTGGTGGATACAATGGGGTTTTCCCAATGCTTACACTATGCAGGCCAGAAGAAAACTGGGGGCATAGCAGCAGAATATAGGAAGCTTGAAGGCTGGAATCTGTCATCTTTATTTGCAATGTAAACATGAGTTCATTTCAAAGCAGCAAGAAGGACAAGCATTTCTTATTGTCAGTACTTCAAGAGTAAACACACTACATTAACGACTGATACGTGATGATGCAAAACCAATTAAGATGATAATGATGATGACTCAAATGAGAATCCAATCAGGACTACAGGTGTGGCCTAACAATAGTCATAAAATATTACAAAAGAAAAAAAAAGAAATGTGCTCAGCTTTCCTTCGCCTGGTGCCAGTTCACACACAATGCTTTCCCTTTCCACACTGCATTCAGCAATGAGAAGAAGGGTCACATCAGCACACCATTTCCCATGGTCCCCGGAGGCGCGGCAGAGCTGGCAGCACAATGCGGGGGCGCCCCGGGATAGCGTGGCATGACGGAGGACAATGGCGGGAGGCCCTTCTCGTGTGGACTCTGCGTCGGGCAGTTTCCATGTTTGTCTGACTCCAGAAGTAGAGCAGGGGGTTAAATCTTATCTCTCCGCTCTCAGGCCGGTTCACTAAAGGCCAGTTTCCTGCCTGGACCTAATCCCTTCGCATGGTCACTGTATTTATTTACCTTCCTATGTGTTATGGGTCTCGCTAAACCACTAGAATGCCCTATCCTTAATTTAACCGAAAAGAGGACGCCAGCATGTATTATCTCACAGAAACATATTCTGTAGTTACATTTTTCACTTCGTTACACATTTCTTGGCTACTAAAACAAGTTAGGATTTTAGTCATGATACTGATAATCAAATTTAAGGATCCTCTGAGACTGAATGTCCCATTACTTATTTAGAGATAATGTCATCTTTTTCACATGGTTTCAGAGTGATATGGGTGGTCTGTTTGCCAAGACTTGATGATGGATATCATGATGGATCTTCTCCATAATTTCAAAGGGCATGCCAATGCATGCCTTTGAGAAAGTTTGGGATTCCCCTGGAGAAAATCAAGCTATAACAGTAATTTGTATAATTACAAATGACAGTAAAAAATTGTAGGAATCAGGCAACAGGTTGCCCATCATTATAGGGCATATCCATTTCTGCCACAGACTGCTATGAAATATCACATGGAACAAAAATGTATTTGTCTAATGACTGACTGTTCAGAGCCTTTTTTTCAATGGCTAGTGTTCCATTTCGTTTAATCAAAGAATATAATGTTTGTGCCTAACATGCCAAGATTTTTTTTTTGGGGATGATAAGACCATGTAGCCATTTTGCAAATCGTCTCCAGAAATGACCGCCAGCCAAACTTCCCAGACAGGTTTCGTCCCTCCTCACAGCCCATTATCAGTAGTTACAGACTAATTTGCTACCTGGAAGTTTGTTTATCGTTAATGGCCCTTCCTTTCCAGCGAAAAAATATATATGTTTGCACTGTAATGTGAGGGAATGCCCTATCACTGTTTTTTGTATACCTGGGAAGAGCGCTCAGTATTCGCGGTGCTGACAGGAGAGAGCAGGAATGTGGAGGAGAGAGGAATCTGTGCTTTAGCCTCAGCGTTGCGGTACATTAATCAGGATCAGGGTGAATGATTATTTCGGGGGGCCCTCAGGTTAAAAAGACGGCGGTGATGGGCCTGGCTCACGCGCGGTGGCATCCCGCCAAACTCGCCGCGATCCCAGAGGACCCCTAACCTGTTACTCAACCCGACGGCAGTGGTGGTCGGGTATCAATCACATCTCCGAATAAGGCCTTGTTTATTTAAGACAACTGTCCAGCTTGTGCGTTTTATTTTAAATGCACCCATTGAGGCCGAAGGAGAGAGGTTCAATAAGTGCGGTTATGATTCCCTAGGCTCCTGTCCAAATCAGACTGCCTGGAATGCTTGAGACTCTGGGAGCCCCTCGGTGCTCTCTCCCATAGCCCCGTGCGTGATCTCCCAACCCCTGGCTTTGAAGCCCTGTGCCCACGCTAAGTGCTCGGAGCCATTATCATTGTTTGTGCTTCCAGAACTGGAAGCTTCTCGGAGCCCGGAGCAGCCAGCTTAATGGAGCTTTGATGGCTTTGCCCTGGGAGCCGGAGACCTGCCTGGCTCCCTGCCTGGCTCCCTGCCCCGTCTCCACACGCTCTCCGCCCGGCCCTTTCCACAGGAGGACGACTGTGTGAAAAAAAAAAACAAAAAAAAAAAAAAACTTTTGTATATCAATATTATCAAAAGAAAACACTGTTCTTAAAAATAGTTCCTTGCTTACAATTAACTCCACCAAAGGTCATTATTATTTATAACAGACAGGAAATGACCTAGTGGGGCAAGTTTAGCGAACACTGCGAGATCGTGTCCACCCTGGGTGCCTGTGCCAGCCTGTGTTTGTTTCCTCTTTCACCAGTGAACAAGTGAGGACCAGATGCAAACGATGACTAGCTATAGCCGCCTGGAAGTAGAAGGAAATATTTCCTCCCTCCGTCCTCTTTGTTGTTTGCTGGGGACATCTGAGTTTATTTCAGAACGAGAACGGTCAGGTTCTGTATTTTTCTGTATCTGTTTTTGTCTAAGTTTTTGTCTAAGCATTTATGGCTGTCTGATCTCCCGTGTTTTCTAGATTTCCCTTGTTGTACCTGTTTGCTTGGACACCGAACGTTTGCCTGGACTCTCGTTTACAAACTGCCTAATTTGCTGCTTATCGACCCCTGCCTGTCTGATCTGTTGTGGACTAACTTTCACTTCCGTGGTCTTGCTATTGGGTTCTTGGTTCTGGTGCCTGACAGAGAACTGGTGCTGACTGCATCGGTGGATGATCTGAATGTAGCTGAATGTAGCTAACCTAATTAGCCTGAAAACTGAGTAGGTGGATGTCCATTTATGCAAGGTCATGTTCTAATCTACATAAGAATGTAAATAGGAGCCAAAGTTAATTACCTGTCTCCATATGATAGGTGAGCAGTGTGCACAAGCAGTTTAGATTAAATCCTGAGAGGAAGCTTGTTGCTCATTTCGAAAGGGCGGTTAGCCAGCCATGCCTTTGAAGTCGTTGGGGAGGAGGTTGTGATCCAGGCTCCGTTCGCGTGCAGTTCCCACCTGTGTCATTGAAATTGTCAGTTTCAGCATGCCTGCTGCGCTGTGGCTAACATATACACCCCAGCCCCCACCCGCCCCTAAGCACACACACCCCCCAGGTCTGGACACTGCGGAAACACACAAACGTGACGACCAGGTGAGAAAATATAGAACTGTGGACCTCTCCTCTTTTTCTTTCTCTCTCTCTCCCCATACCTACCTCACTCTGCTCTCTCTCTCTGACCAGGGAAGTATATTTAATGTGCACTTAAACCTCCAAGATCTGATGAAATGAGAGTGACTACATCCAAACCGAGTGAATTGAGTTGCCTCCTAACTCTTTAAGTTAGACTGAATGACAGCAGTGAGAACATAAAACAACTTGTTTTCTAAGTCTGTGGGGCTGATTTTCTGAGGCTAAATGGCACAGAGTATTACAAAGGAACACCTTGCTAATAGGAGCAAATTAGTTCTGACAAGACAAATCCTTCCGGTCCTAGAAGCCAAAGTGCCGCTGGAAGTTTGGAGAGACTAATGCAAGTGCTGACACAATCAGCTTCAGCGAGCCACGTTTGCCATAGCGTGCACAAGACCGGAGGAAAATCCTTTCACTCAAAACAGGAAAAAGGCTGATGGGTTTACTTAAGATTAATAGAGGCTACATGCTCTTGGAATGAGTGAAGACCCTACAGTGCACAAGAATAAATAGAAGATTACCAGAGCGTGTGGTATCCTGGACCAAAGGTATTATTTTAAAAGCCTTGTTAGGCTGGTAAAAAAACCACTATTTGCCCACGGCAGAAGTTCTCAGGCCTTGTCCAGCAGTGGTTCATGAGATTGGTTTGGTGATGCTAAACATGAGCAAGAAAAGTGTACATAGTAACAGAGTTCATCAGTGGAACAATCCATTTAGTGTTGGGGATAGGCAAGTAACCAGCTTGCTAAAATGATTCATTTAAAATATTTAACTTTAACGAATTGCATAAATAAATGGATAAAAATATACAAACACAAATACTAATTAGATTTTTGGAGCTGATTTTTGGTGCTTTTGGAGCAAATTCAAGTCCTTCCAATGTGCAAAATTGCAGCATAACTATAAACAGCTGTGACATTTATATGCTGGCAGTGTTATTGTATTACTAGTCTATAGATATCCCCATTTGAATAGTACAGTACGTCCCAGTGAAAACTACGATATCTGTTATTTTAATATTTCAGATGGTCATGAGAAACCATCACTGGATGTAATTTATTGTCAAAATAGATCTTTTAAAATATAACAACCTGCCAGCACAAATCTCAGTCAACACTGTGTACCCACAACTCGTATCCTGTTCATCCTGACAGCTTTCAAGTGTTTTTGATTTATATTGGTCTCGTTTCGTGAAATGTGAAGAAACCCACCATTTTAATAATCCACAGCAGATTGACTGTAATAAAACACCGACCCAGAAGGGATGTTATTCGTAATGGAATTGCCTCTGGGATCTGGTGAAGCATATATACATTAGTCTGAGGTGTCTGGAGTGAATATACTGTAGAAGACAGCCTGTTCCTGTCAAAACATGGTTATGTGAACAAAATGTGAACTGTTGAAGTCTTAGTTCAATCACTACCATTGTTAGAGCTTAATGTTTGATCATTTTGGGGGCAAAAAAGAGAATAATGTATGTCTCCAAAGCTAGTTTAGCAATCACTTTATGTGGGAAAGTAATGTGGGAGTCTAGTCTCTTGGGGTCATATATGTGTTGACCTCAGTTGTTTCCACGCCACCTTTTACCTTTGAAATAATCACTGGGGCTGAATAGCTCACAGGAGCCAAGTTCATCCCACTTGACCACGGTGCCTGGATTCAGAGCTAAAAGCTCAACACTGTAGAAGGGATCACTGTGCTCACCCTTGCTTCGTTTAATGCATCAAAATTTTAAGTATTTAAGATTTCCTAAGCTTTTAAAATTCACATTATACCGTTTTTTAATCGCTTACACATGCAGAGTAGACAGCTTGCACAGATGCCTAAAAGCTCATTCTGAAGAGTTATCTGCCTGGCAGCATGACTGGCATGGGCCCTGCTGATGGATAGCGTGCAGGCTAACCACAGGGCCACAATAACAGACAGATATAGTGAAGGACCTGGAAGCAAGCGCTAAAGCTCAGGGCCTGTGTCGGTCCCCCCAGTGGGCACAAGCTGGACCGCAGTGTCCAGACCTGGGGGGTGTGTGTGCTTAGGGGCGGGTGGGAGCTGGGGTGTATATGTTAGCCACAGCGCAGCAGGCATACTGAAACTGACAATTTCAATGACACAGGTGGGAACTGCACGCGAACGGAGCCTGGATCACAACCTCCTCCCCAACGACTTCAAAGGCATGGCTGGCTAACCGCCCTTTCGAAATGAGCAACAAGCTTCCTCTCTGATTCAGTCTGTTCAGAGCACAAATTAGCAATCAGCGGGTTAAAGGCAGACGGTTTCCTGAGACTTTGAACAGTCAAGCAGTTGAGCGCGGGCTGTTTATTTGCTCAGAGTTGCAGGTGGAGGCCTGCACTAAGACAAGTCCCCCCCCCCCCTCCTGATGCATTTTAAACACAATGTGGAGAACTTTCCGGAAAGGCCTCAATTCTCCTGATTCCTTTCCACTGTGTATTTTCTCTTCCTTTGGAAAGCCGAATCATGGGAACATTTGGAGAAGTGGGGGGGGGGGGCAGGGGTGCCCTGTTTTTTCTTTAAAACCTGATACTACTGTCTAGGCAAAGGGACTGTAGCAATACGTAACTGTTAAAAGGATGCATTACAGCAGAAGAGTGTCATTTACAGCAGGTCTTACTGTACATGAGATGAGGGTAAGGTAGAAATGTTTCAGAGATGACGGAGAAAACAAATACAGATATACGATCACTCCAAAATCAATGATGTGTGGTATGTTCAAGATTAAAGAAAGGGTAGTGCACACATCCAGAAATATCATGAGGGTACAACTGAGGAAAAAAAGGTACCTGAATCGAATGCTCATAATGAATTTCAGGCATGGGATACCTTTGCAGGTAAAAAATATTTAGATATTAAACAACTTTACATGCAGGTATTTCTTTTTCTCACCAGTTACAAGATACTAACTGCATGCTGGTGTGTAAACTGAGATGAGTGGATGCAATGAATAACAGTTACTGTAATAATACTGTTGTCATAGATGGCATGTGGCTATATTTATATACTGGATTTCATTCAAATCCAAAGATCCAAAATCTCTTTAGAGTGTACTATTTTACTGTCTGATATCCTCATCTGTTGTATTCTGTTTCTTTGACACACTGGCCAGATTGGGGGGGGGCAATCAGCCAGATTGTTAATCGGAGACAAAGAACTGAGAACTGGAAGCAACCAGAGCAGGTAACTTTCCACATGGTGCCCAATAATGCAACACCGGGAAATTTGCCATTTTTCTGCAAGCTGATGTCTAATGACCCCTGCTGAGCAGTGGAGAAAGGTCCCACTCACATTCTAACCTCTGCTGAATCCCAACGGAGGCCATTTTAGATGCTGGAAGCCACTGAAGTGGAGTACCGTCTCCATGACTCTCCATAAAAGAGGAAAAGTAAATTCTCGAGAATATATTAGCTTTGGGAGGGAGGGCATATGTTAGTCACAGACGACAGTGTGAATTCCAAACATGGGTTCAAAAAGGAGCCTAGGTGCTTCACGGTTGGGTGAGCAGGATGGTCACAGCTTGGTTCTAATTAACTTCTGTGCTTTTTCCTCTTTTTTCGACCATGCCGTTTTAAGAGCCCCTGTACAACTACTCCCTTGGGGGGGGTTTGGACGTGACATTCTATACGAACACATAACATTAATCTGAAAAGACTTAACCCATGGTCAGGTCACTACTTGATTGTCAGGGAAATAAATATTAAGTTGATTCCCAGATTTTTCTTCTCTTTGGCCCAGTTCCAACGCATTTAAATTTGGGTCATTAATCTGCCCTTATAAAACATTATTACATTTACAATTTTAGATTTTTGGGGAATATTAACAAAAAATATCTTGGGGCTTCTGCTTTGTTTATATTATGATATCAATGTTTTTTACATATCTTTTATCAGGCTTAATATTCTTCTCCTGCAGGCCACAAGAGAATACCATGAAGTCAATGTTTTTTAGGAAAACTACCAGGCCAAGCAATACCTCATATGGTTCATAAGATCTATGAGCCTTGTTCATGCAAGGGTGCCAACATTGGGAGATCAAATGACAAGAATGTGTTTGTAGATCCATTTTTGTTTCTCAGTGAAACAATTGATTAAAAGAACCCCTCTACTTTGATCGTTATCCTCAGTCAACCGGAAGGAAAGCGTTGCCTGTTAAATGTGGTTTCACACTCAATGCTTAGTCATTGGCCAACACGGTGTGAGAAATATTTTTGTCGCCATTTGCAACAATGAAGGGAAAAAAAAAAACCTATTCTCCTGAAGAGAATTATGCATGCAGTTCTCCTGATGCAGTACTTCATGAAAGTTGATGGACAAAGTGAAAGCGCTGCAGGTGTAAATGCAGAGATTTTGTGCATGGTGATAAAGCAGGTAGTGTGTAAAGGTAGGGTCCTTCTGCAGACCAAGATTCCTTGGTACTTCCCAACCAGTGCTAGCTCTCTCCTGTGTTAGTCACTGGCTCATATGTGTGGATCAGAGGGGCACACACTTCAGCGGCTGGGCTCCACGTGCACGTATGCATGACACGGTGGTGAATCCAGAAGGTCTATTGGAGACTCCAGGTTGGATAGGATAAAAACTGCAGCCTTTTGACAAATTAAAAGGATATAATAATACAAACCAGAATGTTCAACTGTGATCAAAGCAGTCCTACTCACAACTAAGCATATTTACTTTGCCACAACATCTGTATTTGTAGTGAACCTTAATTTCTCACAGGTGTATAAGCCAATGAGGCATTGTACCACACACATAATTAATCCAATGAAACAGTCAGTGGTGAAATATGCAATTAGATCTCTGCAATGACCTGTGTACAATTAACTTGGGAGGTCTTCCTTTATAATTAAATTAATATGTTTGTTCCCTCAGTTAAATTTTACACACAAAATGCATTTCCTAAAGCCTTAATCATTGTCTGTACATATTGACATTATCTAGATGATGTTGACAAGATCAGTCAGAGCCACTGATATGTTCTTGACCAGAGGACTAACCCAAACTCTCGATATGAAGAGGATTCTGGATGAAGGCAACATTATGCAAAATGTTCTTACAAATTGTATAATAAACCATTTTTAAAACCTAATTTCCTGCTTGTCATACTTTAGCTTGGACAAAAGTTCCAATACACACTGTAATAGTCATTGTACAGACATCAGACCATCTTTGATAGACTCAAAGACTATTTGAAAAAAAAAAAAAACATGGCAATGATATTAAACATTTGATGGAGCCTAAGACTGTCCACCATTTGGGCAGAGGATAAACTGTAGCCACCTCAAGTGTGTACTGCATACAACACATGATTCCAATGAGTGTTGCTTATAATTGCTCTTATCAATCCAACTGCTAGGTGTATGAATGTAGAAAAATATTTCTGTACTGTATTCATTTCTAACATCAATCATTAAGTAGTGTTTTTTTCAATTGAATATGCCACTGTCCACAAATGGCGAAGTAAATAGTAGCCTGCGCTCGTTCAGCAACCCTTTCAAGAAATGTATGGGGCGGTAATTAAATCAGACATTTTCCATTTACATTTTTTCCATAAGTAGGTTGGCTGACACCAATGTGTACTACAGTCTGGAACAGATTTGTGGTGTTGTTGAAAATTTTGTTTTTCATTTGGTTCCATTCTGAGTGTACCTGGTCCCACAGCTGCAATTATGCAAGAGTATGAAACAAACAGGAGGGTAAAGAAAGATTTAGCTGCAGGTAAACGCAAGTGCACAGTGTAGTCAAGCTGGCGCGGACATAAATTGCGGTAACTGCCCTCCTAAAATGGGGGAGCAGAGAATGAGCCTCTGTAAACTGGACGTCCTTTACGTTCAGGGCCAGGGCAGGGTCAATAGTCTGGCAATAAAACTTACTTGAGTTGAGTGGAGGCAGGGGAATGAGGAGTGGGGACTGGGGGATGGCGGTGCTGGTGGGGGTGGGGGTGACAGTAACGTGCTGCTCAGAATACATGCCTAATCAAGACACGTTTGAAGTGTTCCTCAAGATGCTCTGATCCGTTTCCCCAAGGTGGGTGGGGGGGGGGGGGTTGAAAGGGAGCTGGGTCGTGCTTACAGTAGCCCACGAGGCTCTAAATAGAACAGGACAAGCAGTTTTACAGCAGCTGTCCATCCTCGATTGTTGTTTTCATGTTGATTTCGGCCCCTTCCTCACAACTGGGTTCAGGCCGCTCAGGAGGGCCAGAACACGAAGGCTGGCGACGTTGGTTCTGGGCCTCACCCTTCCTGCCCTTCCTCCGCTTTGTGTCTTGCTGTTCTGGGGCCAGAAGGGGGCACAGACAAAACATGGAATCTCCACTCCTCCTAAATATATTTTGAGCTGCGACACTGGGCCCGGCAGACGATAGCCTGATTGTTCTGCTGTGTTTTTTTTCCTGTTAGTGGACGGTTTACGGTGTGCCCAACCTCTGTGAAGCTTTAATATGGTCTTTGAAGCCTTTGAAGACAGATACATCCATCATCCAGGGAATCATCAGTCCTATCATTATCAGTCCTAGATTTCTAACTGTACATTCTCTCAACCAATTTCTAACCTACACATACAAAGCACATTACGTACATTTCCTTGCATTAATGCTGCAGGCAGAATGCAGGCAGGAACCCAACAGACCACATCAATAAAACTGAGACAGTGTGTCATAACAGAATCTCATTCCTGGTAACCCCAAAAGTCTTATGTCAGAGCAAGAAGAGGCAAGCTACCTCCAAGACTGTTATTAACTCCTTAAGCCAGTGCAGGAAACCAGGTACTCCATCCCCCATGATGGCTGTTTGCCTGACACATGATCATCAGTCATTCCATTTCACTCAGGCTCCGTCATGCCAGGGACCTTTATTTGGCTTCATTCCAGGTCACATGACTGCGTCATTTCAGAGAGAAGAATGTTGCTCTATGCCCACATGTAAAAGAAATATATCACTTTATTAAATAAACAAAAAACATATACAGTATATGCCAGGTATACTACATTACATTACATTACAGGCATTTAGCAGACGCTCTTATCCAGAGCCACGTCAAATCAAACACAGGGACAAGTGCGGTGAGGACCCTAGAGGAAAGAAAAAGAACAAATATTGCATTGGTTTATAAAAATAGTTCATAATTTGCATTCTTAATTTTAGCTGATATATAAACATATTTACATTATTCATACATGTATTTTAGATATATGTAAATAAAATATTAATATTTTGCTACAATGACATATCATATATTGTTGCATATCATTAAATATATGTTATAATCTGCATGGTGCATGGCTGAACCCCACAGTCAGCTCTCTGTCACCAACGCTATGAGAGAGTGGAGTCGGTTATGGATCCATGTTAATCACTGTCTAAGGCCCCCCCCCCCGCTGGTCAAATGGGTGCCCATGGACTGCATGGTAAAAGCATATACACTTTCCAGATGTGGCCGTGTGCCTAAGAGAAGAGCACAGCTACAGATTCAGACAATTGCTTGGCGGAATAGTAAATGCTCAGTTCAACTTTAAGGGAAAAAGATTAGATTAATAAATAAATAAATAAATTCTGTGTATGTGACCAATTAGCTACATACGGAAGAGAATTGTCTGCTTTTAAACATTTCACTTCATTAGCTAAAGGTTTGCCTTTTTTATTTCATTGTTATAGTCCAATGTGCCAACAGCAAAGGCTAATACATTTTCCTGGCCTTTACCAAAAATAAAAAGCACCATTTCAGTTCAAAAAAGGGTGCTGTTTTCTGCCATTGTTCTTTTGGAAGTCCAGAATCATGGATTCTTTCCTTTTGGAGGTTCAGCCCCTTTGTTTTCCTTTTTTTAGTTCAAACGGTACCAAGATTTTCACCTTCCTGGCACTGTCAGGCATGGGCCCCGGCACTGGATTGGATCAAGCCTCTGGTTTCTCCAGGGAATAGAGATACTGCGTAATCTCCCCAGACAGAACCTGTTTCAGACTAATAGGCAGAGTGCGTGTTTGAAGGTGTCTGGTGCTCAGGAAGGCAGCATGGTTAGAATTTAAACCCTAAACAACCACAGTCAAGTTCAGAGCACCAAAGTCTCTGTGTTTAAGTCTCGCATTCTGAGAATTAGTCTCCACCATCAACTCCAGCAACCCACTAGCATGAGTATCATTCTAGAGATAACCGCTAACCGCTAACTGCTTCTATTCACTTATGCACAACTGCCTGTTTCACAATGATGCAGGGGAACCTCCCCATGACTCAAAACCTCCCTCGATGCTATACTCAATAGTTAATTAAACTCTAACAGAGTATATATTAGTTAACACTGTTTTTTTATTGTTGCAGAGTTACTTTGTGCTTCCTGTGACAGTATGTACTTGTGACGGTCAAAACATAGCCAATAACTCATTTCTGAGCATATTCCACTGTATTGAAAGGAATCCTTAATTTAAGGAGACTTCATATTTCATGGTAAATGCAAAGGTTTCATTTTAATATAATTTAAAATGCAATTTTGGCACCTCAAAATATGCTGGCAGCAGTGGCCTGAGCAAATCACCAGCATTTAATCAGAAAGCCTGTGCTGTGGCCTGTGATGTCTCTTTCCCCTTTCATAAGAATTAACACACCTCAGTTAAACACAAGACAAGCCAATTTGGATTAGGCTGCAGTTCCTCTCATCCAAAGGAAGTGTATATAAGGTGACTAGACAAATACAAAAGAAGCCATTTCAATTCACATCACTACCCCTGGACGGCTGGATAATCCTACATCAACATGTCAGTACATATGGTCTAACGTCACAACGGGCCAGTTTGGTGTCCCTGGTTGACTGAGGTTAGTTACACTGTGGGAATTACAAAGAGCAAAAGATTTATATCTTCAGAAATGTATTTTGTTTTTGGGGTTCGGAGGTTGAATATAATTCAACATAACTGAGTAAATGTGCTGTTAAATGGTGAAGATATTGAAAAAAATATCTTAAGGATGTAAATGAAAGACTACTATATATAGTACTGTGCAAAAGTCTTAGGCACCTGTATAACATTCTGTACAGATAAGTTTCTTTCAAAAATAATTAAATGAAAGGTCCAAAATAAACATACTATACATTTTACATTACATTTTAGTCATTTGGGCGGCACGGATGGTGCAGTGGGTAGCACTGCCGCCTCACAGCAAGGAGGTCCTGGGTTCGAATCCCCGTCGGCCAGGGCCTCTCTGTGCGGAGTTTGCATGTTCTCCCCGTGTCTGCGTGGGTTTCCTCCGGGTACTCCGGTTTCCTCCCACAGTCCAAAGACATGCACGTTAGGCTGATTGGAGAGTCTAAATTGCCCGTAGGTATGAGTGTGTGAGTGAATGGTGTGTGTGCCCTGCGATGGACTGGCGACCTGTCCAGGGTGTATTCCTGCCTTTCGCCCAATGTATGCTGGGATAGGCTCCAGCTCCCCTGCGACCCTGATCAGGATAAGCGGGTTCAGATAATGGATGGATGGATGGATGGATTTTAGTCATTTGGCAGAATAGTTCAAAACTAAATAAAATCAATATTTTTTGTGACCACCCTTCGGTGTTAATACTGCATCACTTCTCTGAGATTTTGGAAAATGAAATCTCAAATGTGTTCTTTTATACTAACACTCACAAAAAAAAATAATAATAATAAATTAGGCAAAAAAAAAAAACAGACAAGATGGAGGAGAGCTTGTGACCTTGGCACCAATTCAGCCGTATGGTCTGCGTGCCTGACCTAATTGCTTTTTCTTTGAGTCCGTAGAGCCGTAATGGTCGCTTGACAGCACTCTGACTGATGATGGTGGAGGGCCATTGAAAACATTGGCAAGCATATTTGCTCAAAAAAAGTCATCTTCGGTTGCGTTGGCTACAAATCTTTCGACTATTACATACCTGGCTGCTAGGTATCCGCCCCCATAGGTCATCATGTAAGGCCTTGCATATGTTGCATTATTGAAGAACTCCATTAATAAGTATCACCAATACCACTAATATATGTGTTCATCTCCAACATCCTCAGGTTGACATCCTCAGAGTTTTTTAGTATGTAAAAATAGAACATTAATTAATGGCTCATTATAATTTAAATCTAGATCTTTCTCTTTCTGTCTTACCCCCTCCCTCCACATAGCCCCATGCCAAATGTGCAGGAAGATCCATCGGTGGCTGATCCGGGTGCAGCGATGGGCCCCACGGTGGAGGAGGGGAGGCGGCGCCTGCCCTGGAACCGCTGCACGGGGGAAACCAGGCTCATCAAGGCAGGTTTTTCGGACAGGCCGAGGTCTGGGGACGCAATTCATCTCTCTTCAAGGTCGATCCTTAATGAGCGTAGTGTATACTCCACTTCAGTTCACTCCCCTTCACCCCTGACCCGCGCCCCGCTCTTCTCCACGCAGTCTATCCGCGTCTCTGTTCTGGCAGGCGCTGCTCTCCGTCTTCTCTCACTCCATCCGCGTCCACACTTACCACCGCCTCTTCAGCCCGCGGTTCATATCACGCCATCCGTCAGGGCCCGTCTCCAGCTCGTCTGTCAGGCGGCCAGGAGGACATATTTGCCGGCTCAAAGGCTTCAAAGCACACTGGTCCTGCGGCTGTATGCCCCTTTCTCTGTGTAGGTGGAGAGAGACGCACACATTCCTGCAATGGCGGTCACATTACAAGGTGAAACGAGGGCTACGATGTCACAGCTTGTATGGATTTTAGAGATTCCTTTATGCGTTTGTGCGCGCCAGCAGCCAGACACGGCTATCTGTGGACATGCTTGGGGTGCTGGCAGAGCAGGACCACAAGCATTCCGGAAACTTCCAAGTTCATGCCCTGACTACAATGGCATTGTTGATGTCTCTGTCCAATATGTGATATCTTGAAATTCTGCAAATGGAAGCAAAACAGTGCTGTAGAAACATTGTAAAACAAATCATTACAATATGCTTACTTCTCCAATGGGAATAGTATTGTAGACTATGTTTACAAGAAGAAAGGAAAAAGTAAGACTTGACTAAATTGTTAGTAGGTGCTTCACATAAACAATCCAGTTGATTGAGCAGGGAAAGAGCTTTTGTGTAAAACAGTGATACAATCTAGAACCAACCTAAAGGGTCCTGATTTTATCACTTAATTTCCTGTTTTTATTTGTATTGATATTACTCAAGCCAGAATTGCTGATCCAGCATTACAAAATATGTGGGAGGAAGGTATGCTGGAAGAAAGGTAAGATGTGCTGTGTCAGCTCCCTCTAGAGTTGGGGAGGCACATGACTACCTTCCTGAAGATGCAGCCTGTCTCGCCTGCATCAAATCTCTTCAGCCCTCTTATGTGAGGACCATCTCTACAGAGCTGCAGGATGTATAATCAATGTATTTAAAACTGCCTATATGCTGAAAAGCACGCTGACATAGGCTAAAGGATTGTATTTTAGTCTACCAAATGAGTAAATGGATTCACACAAAAGAACAGAAGGGTTCTCTAGGTCCTGCACCCATATCTAGCCATTTCCAGTCACAGCTGATATTTATTTTGTCTATAAGTGTGCTAAATTGAATTTACGATGATAATTCTTGGATAAAGCATATCAGTTTTCAGTGATTAAACTAACATTTACCACATTTTGTCGACTTGTACTCCCAACAATAACTCAAATGCACTCTGCCATAATTCATTCAATTCATCCATAATCAGCCTGCCAGCAACCTATATTTTATTTCAAAATAACTATTATACAATTACTACCACAATCACAACTGACTTTAACAGCAAAACAATCAGGAGAAGAGCACACAGTTCCAGGCGCACCTTAATAAATGAAATTTAAATTCTTATTTCTTTACATTGTGAAATGTGTTCAAGATTACTTTTGAGACCATACTTTGTTTAAGACTGTAATAGTGTAAGATAGCAGAACAAGTTCTGGAATTACATTATGAACAGCAGTGATGGCCTGTAGCTCTTTGTATTTTGCATATTTGTGTTAAACTGCTTCTCAAGATCCAATGACAAAAAGATTGAAATAACCACAGCTTGAAACCCTGTTGAAACAACTTTCAGCACTCTCCTGAGGTCTGAAACAGACTAGCAAGATTACATTTAATGGTTCTGATCCACTGTCTACTAATAAACATCACTCTTCAACTGGACAATAGCCCTTTTACTCCTAAAAAGCTGATCGTTTTGAAAACATTTAAAATTAGAATACTGTTCATTTTTACTGCCAGTTTCATCGTCAATGCTAAAAATAGTATGTGATTAGGAGAACAGATGGTCCATTCTGTCACTCACCAGAATTGGGACTAATAATCGCAACACTGGCCAAGAATGCTACTTTTGCAGAAGTGATAAACCTGTTCTCTGAAATGACATTATGCGTGTCCATATTTGCATCATTTCTCCTGGGAACCATGACAACGTTTTATCTGATGAGCATCAGATCTATAATTAATAACTCCAAAGGACTTAAGGGGGGAGTATGAAATGTTTTACAGCTCGTGATGACCTTCTTGTAGAACTCTTCAATAAAATACGAATTACAATGTCAATAAATCAATAGTTACTTTCATAATTCATCAAAAAGGAGAATTGATACATGCAGACAGCTTCTATGAATCATGCAACAGATCATTTCTTCTTGTAATATGGTACTTCACCATTGTATGCATCCTAGTTTTGTCATCTGGAACATGATACATGCAAAATGTATCTATTAATGAATTCCCCCTCAATCAGGTGAGAATAGCTAGCATAGCAGGAAACGTGTGGTGTGTGAAAGAACAATAAAGTATTTTTTTGCTGAGGGAATTTTTCTAAGTATATTCGTGGACTTGACATGTGTTTCATGAGTTGTAGACTTTTCATTCATCATGCGCTCTAGTTTCTCCTAGGGCTTGGGGTCCACTTGAAAAAAGATTGACTTTCTGTTTTATATAATTTAGATTAAACTTGCTAAAACACCCAGAACTCAATGCCTGAGTGCTCAGCCTCGGTGTTAACAGGTCAGGTGTTATTGCGAGGTCTTCCATTCCAAACTGTTACCGAGGGACTCTTCCCAGCATGCATCTTGCCTCAGAAGGGCATTACATCCTTGTCATAGGCAGGGGAGTCAGAGGTCAGACAGACAGAACAGCTTTATCCTTGCAATATTAATCCTGTGTCAAATGTAAACCACACGTCAATATCTTGATCACTCAAAAAGTTCTTAGCCCATTGTCACGACTTGTCAATCTCCTTCCCTCAGTGTCAGAGTGAATGAGAGGCTTAGGCACATGGGAGGGAATGCTACTGCACTGGACTACTGCACACTGATTAAAGTGTATAAAATCATTTAATCCCATTTTATAAAATCTAAATATACATAGTATTCTGCTGCACATTCTTTAGAAATGAATGAATATAAAATATTATAGTTCTTAAAAAGCCTTTATAAAGAGGCACTGAGTCCATTGCCTGAACCAACCTCTGTATTTGCAGTTAAAAAGGTACTGTACCATATTTAGGGTAGACTGACACAACCCCACAACCATCTGCTGTCTGACTGGACAATTTTTGCACAAGGGAAAAGCTCAGTGAATGGAAGGTTTTGTATACTGAATGGCAATTTAAATTAGATGCTGGTGTCCAAAAATATGCATGTTCTGAGGGGAAAAGGGGGTTCAACAGAACTGAAATATTTAGAGATTTTGAGGCCTAAGAGCAAACCAATCAGATGAAGGCACTAGAACATGATCAGTGTTTATGTCCAAATCATGAGAAGCAAAACAAGATGTCTGCAGGAATTTAAGGAATTTCAAGAATCCAAAGTGCTGTCCAAGCTGGCTTCTTTAGTTGTTTTTCAAACTGAAGCGATGTCCAATATTTTGTCATTTTAAGGGGAAATATCTCAGTTAATGCATTAACCTCAGGTATGAACATTTTAAACAGGTTTCTTTGTTCGGGTCAGTTTCGAGGTCAGGAAGCCGGTGATGCAAGGGACCCTTGACCTTGCAATATGAGACCCTGTTTACCTTCCGATCCCGATTTATTCTGTCACGCTGAAAGAAAAGGGAAAACTTTTTTCCTTTTTTAATTCTGTGATAGACCTTTAACTGTACTTTTTAAATGTCTATTTTTGGTTCATTCATCAATGTTTTCTTCAAGCAGAGCTGTGATTGTAATTTAATTTCACTTTATACAATGAAATAAAGTCAGTTTATAAAATAGTCAGTGGTTTAGCAGGTATCGGACCATCTTTGTCATGGCCACTGCGGCCACATCTGTGAAACGAGTACAAGGACAGATGAGACAGATGAGAAACTAAAATAAATATATATTTGAAATAGAGAATTTTTAATGAATTTCACATTTTCAATTGACTGTAACTTTTGCTGCATGCTCCATTCTTCAGAAAACCTATATGGAAATGTGACATCAAATACGGAATCTGTAAATAGCCAGCAGTGACAAAGCACATAAAAAAAAAAAAGGTTGTCGGCAGAGCAGTGTGACATGACAATGCAAGAAAAATAAGGGCTAAAAGGTGGACACCTCGTTACACCAACCCATCTTCTGTTGTGTGGAGATTAGCTCCCCCCCCCCCCCCCCCTCCCAGCCAAACGCCGCTCAAGCAACTTGCGTCTCGCTTCGTTTTAATTTTGAATAGTAATGGCTTCCAGGCTTGGTTTGAGAGAACAGCCCTCGTGAGAGGGGCTGCCAAACTGACAGAGGCCCTGTTGAACATGGTTAACCCCCCGGCTTCAGTCTGTACAACACCGTCAAGTCAACAGTCCTGCCCCCTGTCCCACTCACTGCCCCGAAACACCCCCAGCATCTGCAAGTGCGTTCGGCTGTTTGTCAGACATCCCGACCCCTCGCCCTGCGAATCCGCGCCAACCCAGACAGTGAGGTCGGGGAACGGCCAACAGAGGTGAAATTATTCCTGGGGCCAGCGGTCATGGAGCGGCAAGAGAACCAACAGCGTACACCTGTGATCGTCCATGTAAAATGAGCCAATCATCCTGCCTTTTTATTTTGTATTTTTTTGGGAGGAATGTGTTTTTAATCCCTACTCCCAATGGGAGCCCCCATCTGTTCCTCAGCATCTCTGCATGCTGCATATTCTTTGGAAGGGTACGGGGTATGAGTGTGTGTGTGTGTGTGTTGGGGGAAGGGAGGCTATTGGTCTTCTGCTTGTATACCTCTGGAGAATATCTTTCAAAAATAGAAACCTGGCCAAGCTGGCTTCTATGGGCCATTTTATTCATGAACTCATAGTTGAGGGGAAAACATTTCATTATAATTCTCCACAGGTATCACATTTGTTGGACATGGCCGTTCTTATGCGTGAGGTGCTGCCGGTAATGCGGCAAGCAGAGAGCCAAGAGCCGTGTTTTCACAGCGAGACCCGGCACAGCTGGGTCAGCGAAGCCGGCCGCTCGACCGCGCTGCACCCACAGATAACGCCGTCGCCAATTAACAGCTTCCCTCTTAATGAATGGAAGGAAACAACAGCAGAAACCCGCCATGACTACCCCCTCACAAAGCCAGAGGATTGGAAAAATAAACAAAAGGCACCTGTGTTGTTTCCATTGATAGTAGCTCAGGATCTGAACTAGTTTTTTTGGGGGTTTTTTGGTTCTTCCCTGAAATCATTGTCAACAATATTTTTGCCCCATTTTGGAATTTGTTTTCCACAGTTTGTGTGCTCTAAAGTAACACATCAAAATGGTCTTGACAGAGCAATGTTTGCTTGGTGGATAAATTTGGGATTTTCACCGGAAAACTAAAATATTACTCAATGTGACATGAGCTTGTTCCGAGCTGACCGTTACAGCAGTGGTCTAAACTAATGACCACTGGAGTTTGTGCAAGACCGCTGAAAAACAATTACCAGATCCTCATTTATTATAATCCTCCCACATAAAGTCCCAAGGCTCGTGTTCCTCTGCAGAACAGTGATGGCTCCTTAATTCCTTCACACAGTTTCTACACAGGGAACATGACTTTAATTAAGCAGAGTCCCTCTGCCTGACCTCTGCTCAGCAATAAACATCTGTTGTGAACAGTTATCCCACCTTCATCAGTAGCTAACAGAGGCCCAGCTCAGGCTTTTTACACATCTCAGACTATTTTGACCCATCCATGACCTATTTTAACACTGCGTGCCCTAATCCTGTCTGAGGGTTGAAGCTAAGCATGCAGCTGGGATAGATGAGAGGCTAAGATGCTGCCGGAAGTTGTGTTAATAGGCCAACAGGGGACAGCCCTTTGGGCCAAGCAGAAACAAACAATCAGTAACCTACTCGGTCAGCTCCAGAGGGTGCGGACTAGCATGCTTGGCCTCTTGAGTATGTACTGTTAGCCTGTGCCATTCTTCACACCGCGGTACACAGACCAAGCTGTGCAGCATAGGAAGACTGCACTTCTTACCTGGCTGACCGCGATTCCCTCTTGCCCAATGAGACAGTGGCAACTCTGAACCCCTCCCTCTCTGTCCAATGGTTTTTGCCAATTGTGTGTTGCACCACAGGTCTCCCTGCCGTAGCCAAGACTGGTATGGGCTGGAGTACATTACAGACCACAGGGCTCTAACCACAGTTCCAGCAACAGAAGGGAATTCATCACAAATTTGGAGAAGGCTCTGGTACTTCTCTCATGTCTCTGCCCCACCCATCCAAGATATATTTATGTAATATACAGTATTTTCTGAATTGAAATATAATACAAACCCAATATGTAACATTTGGGAATTGGGATGGGGACTCCTCTAACCCCAAATACTGTGTGTTCTGTCACAAGACTCTAATGTCTTATGACAGAAAGGTCTGCTAATGAGTGTCAGTGGTTACAAATGGTATGTTCCGTGATATAATAATAACAACATGAATAATTGGGCCACAAGGCGTCTACTTTATACCGCAACAAATATCAGCAAGTAAAATGGGTGTTTTCTGCACATTCAACATGACTAAGTTCTGTTCTTTGAATCAATTTTTCCATTTTGTCCATGTGCTTTCTATGGGCCGCTCTCTGCCTGATGACAGCTGCTAGCCTGTGGGGCCCTGGCGTGTCTGACTGAGGCACTAATGCAGCTCTAACCCTCAGAACCCTGGCCAAATGAAACCCACCCTTCCACCGGCAGGATAAAGCCAATTGTGTCTTGCAACAGAAAACTTGCGGTCATAGTCAGCCAATGACATAGCCCATAATCATTATCTGAGATGTAATCAGATTCAGACTGGAGGTTTTCATTGTATGTAAGGAATTTTCTTTTTTGCATATTTTTTCACAAGGCTGTAAATGCCCATGTTTAGTTATGAAATGTCCAACAGCAGCTACGTATATAGCGTCGGGGAATTCCACACATGTAAGTATATGTTCATTTGCATTTGCCACCATGCAGAAAAACACCTTGTCAGCTTCCTCATTTTCTCGCACCGTGATTCCCGGACCCTGCTGAGCGATGAAGGAGATGCACAGTGTCATTCTCAGTGCGGAATGACCTCGTTTTTTAATGTCACCCTGGCGCAGAGATGGAGGTTCCTCCCAGTGGTTCCCTTTCTCCATGACACGCACTGACATTCAGAAATGAGGTTATTCTACGCCGTGATTGACACCGACCTTTAATACACATGAGTAGATCTAACCCAGGTCAATTTCCCTCCAGCCACAGTGGATCGCTGTTTACTGTGTCACTGTGCAAATATGTGCATGATAATTAGCATTCATGCTTCTCGTGCAAATCTTTTTTTTCCTTCTGTTAATTTCGTATAATGGGTGCAGAGGGCTTATGTGCTCATGATGCAAACAACAAAAACTGAGTGTGTTTACGTGGGCGAGGCCTTCATCATGGATGCAACTCTATGGGCCGTACCATGGAAACACAGCAGCTATGCAGAAAGAGCTGCCTATGCATTCATCGGGCTTTGAGCTCACCACAACACAAATCCAAGGGGGCATTCTCCTGTTGTTTACATAAGTTCAAGGAAAGTGCAACCCGACACAATGTAGGAGCCCACACAAGGAACACTGCGTAGAGTCCTAGGTGTAATGTGCAGACATATTATTCCCGTGGCCAGAAGGAACCAGAAAGGAGACGTACCTCATTTTCTGTAATAACGTGTACCATGAGATTTTATAGGTTTTAGAGGTTTCTGTAGACATTTTAAAAACAGCTAGGAAAAAGTGCACCAAACCGATGTCTGATAAACGAAATGAAAGAAAATGCTGTTCACTGTATAGCGTAGATATCAAACAAGAGCCCAGGAGGGTCACAAAATCTGTAGGTTTCAACACCCAGTATAGGCCTCAGAGCCGAGACAAGACAAGACATGGACTCCGTAGACCATCAGCGCCTTACATTAATCATTAATCGGTGTGCTTCAACACCACAAGCTCTTTGGCCCTCCAGGACTGGAGTCTGACAACCCTGCTGTATATGTTTCAGCAGAGGCATTGTGATTTGTTGGCTCACAAAGTGAAGTGACTCTGTGGCAACTTTACAAACGACCCATCCACCCACCCACAGGGGACAGAAGCTTATCACAAAGCGTTTTTATCTCCATCAGTTTCCGCATGGGTATATCATTCCCTCATATCTCAAATCGTCATGGGAAACAGGAAGCTGGTTTTCCAGGAGAACAGTGCCAGGATACGACAGTGCCGCGATACCACAAGGCTGGGTGTGTGAAGAGGAAAAACGTTTCATAAAGAAACAGTAATAATGGCTTCATGAGTTTCATTGCTTTCACTCTCAAAGTGTGTTGTTTAAAACTTTTTCAAGAGGCTATTGACATTACAGCTGATCATGTTTTATATTTTCCAGGACATGGTAGCCAGCCATTAATTCATGAATACTTCCTTAAATGTACATGATGTGCCTGTCACTGTAATCTCCGCGTTCAGGTTAGCACAAAAGAGGAAGAGCAGTATGAACCAGAACAGAATGGCAATGAATACACTGTGTTCAATAACATATCAGTATTGAGTAGTTTTCCTCACTGCTCTGGTGACAGGTCCAGGATGGGTCGCCAACCAGAAAAATGAAAAGATGGATCAGATCCGGGTTGCATTCCACAGGCAGAAGACCGTGAAAACGACTTGAAATACCTTAAGTGGAGCTTCTCGCACTTCAGAATCTGAAGCTGTCAACACAGACTGCAAATGTCTCATCGTGCTCTCCGAGAATGCTTTGTCATTTGATTGCGTAATGAAACAGTGTCATGCCTTTGGAATGAAAAAGGCTCGCATTCAATTTGATTCATTCCAACAGAGCCGAACACCCTGCCAGCACGATCCCGACCTCTACGGGAATGTCTCACTTTCTTTCTCTTTTAGCACAGGCCTTTGTGCCGTTACAGTTAACACATCACGACCGGAACATTTTACCATATCTGCAACGTTTCGGCAACTTGTTTTTACGCCACAGTGTTCCTACTACACTGTAAATAGGCTGCAACTTAACATAACCCTAAGAACAGAATGTTCACTTTCCCAATGGCTGAGGTAATCAGTGATGACACTGTGTGGGACTGTGTAGCGCTGATCCACGAGTATTAAAGCTATGCGATTGACCTGTTCCATTCCAGTATGCATTTCAGACATTCAGTGGCCATGGTGGCTATGGTTGTGGGGCATTCGGTCCAGTGAATGGCGAGCGCACACTCCTGGCTTAATTGAGGCACTTGTTTTCTCGTTTGTCACGGGAGTGGCGTCTGGCGGCTCGCCCTGGGGTTTGGAAGGGAGTCGTCGTCTCTGGGTGCTGTCTCAGCTCGTAGGGTGTTTACTGTGGCGTGGGGTCTTTTAAGGACCCCCCCATACCCCACACACACAGAGGTCGAAACTGGTCCTGTGCAGACATGTTGCCACAGGAAGGGGGCTGTCAGTCCCAGGGCTGGAAGGGGATTTGGGTATACGAAGGGACCAGGGCAGGCAGTCAAGCAGAGCTGGCCTCAGACCAGAGGCCTAGTATGGGGGTTTTCACCACGGACTGAGGTTCCTGAAAGGGGGGGGGGGTACCCTTGCATACACTGCAGAAATAAAGTGACAGTGGAGGTTCTTCAAGGATCAAATTTCCAAAATTAACCCTGAAAGGTTTGGGTACTAATGAGTTTTCCAGGTACAAATGAATTATATATTGCTGGCTAGGGGTACACTTTTATGTACCTATAGGGTACTGCCCCAGTGACATTTGTACCTTTTTAGGCAGTTTACGTACCTTTATTTCTGAGAGTGTGGGGTTCGTTCTTGCTGAGCACTCAGGGTAGTTTGAGCGACAGTAATGCATCAATGACACACAAAATTCCAGTTCAGACCAGTATTCAATCATCAGCTCATCTGATACAGTGAACTGAAACTCATACTGGCGCAGAGAGTCCAAAGACCTACAGCACATCCAGCAGCTGTGGACATGACAAGCTCCAGCAGGTGTGGTCTACCCGGAGAGCCAGGGTGTCTGCTGGTCTTTACTCTCACTCAGCTTTTAACAGATCAATTAAAGCAGCTGATTACACAGATAACCACCGTCTCTGGGTTTGCCTGGCCTTTCGTTTCTTGCTGATTTCAGGGGGATAGGAGAAAACGGCATGCCTTTTGGTGTTCCTAGTTGGTGGTCACCACTGATTGAATATTCCCAGAGATAGGTGAAGGCGAAAAGCAGGTAAACCTGGAAGCCTCCCTCTGAAGCTGGCTCCAGGAATGAAATCTACCACCACCTCAGACTGAGCAGAGGTCACTGGAAGAAGGCCAGACGCTGGGTGTCTTTCAGCTGTCTCAGACTTCTACAGTAAATGATCTCGCTGGATTGATCTGCTTGATTAGGGTATTGCTTTTCAAATGATGCCCTGGGGGGGGGGGGGGGGGGTGGAGGGGTGGAGGGTTGTAGTAGTGACTCCCCCCCCCCCCCCCCCCCAAGCACACACACACAATCTAAATTAAAAAGCTGTGCGTCTAAGCCAAAATGTCAAAAGGCGTTAATTCAGAAGTTAAGCATCAATTTGGCAATCATAACGTGTGTGCAGTTATTTTGATTAGCTCCATATCTTGTTGAAGCATAGCGAGTAAAAGAAGTGCATTAAATTCCAGCTGATTGCTGTTGTATTGGAATGGAATCTGTGGCCACGACAGACCAGCTGTGGTCAGAATCAGTATGAACTACAAGAGGGTAGAGCCCTCTCTGCCGGATAGTCTGTCTGCCGCCTGTCTTCCTCATCATTTACATTCAGGCAGCTGTATCAGCGCCTGAGGGGTCCTTCTTCCAGAATTCCCCACTCTGGTCTGTAGCAATGTCAAACATGTTGCCTGTAGGAGCCAACAAAGTGACAGTGCTGTTTGAAAGAACATCGCAATGAACCCAGTCAGAAACTGACAGCCTGCCTGAAAAACAGACATATGATCTGGCTGGTGGTTTCTCCATGTCCCCCCCCCCCCCCCCAAACACACATACACACTTGCAATTAATACAATTGCACACCTGTCATCCACACCTACACACACACACACACCATAACTTGACTTCACGAGAATTCACATTTTCACTTCACTTCTCTATAATTCACATATTTGTGGCACCATTGAGGGCGATTGCACTCCACCAAGCAAGTTTCAGAGAAAATCCAACTTTGTTCTCAGGAAATAAAACTGAACATTCTGGTCAGACTAAGCAAACATCCCAAAAATGACCACACAGCCCAAACATCTGAGCGAAAAAAAAGATCACTATTTTTCTTACAGTCTATCTCTGTGCATACATCCATAAATAGTAAGCATGTGAAGTCACACAATCGGTGTGTTTACTCTCCGACTGACTCAAGTAAAATCCCCTATAAGCGGTTAAAGCTACAGGCTAGTATTTGTCGTCCCAGGTCGCCGGTGCGTATATCGGGTTCCAGTGGGGTGGGTTTCAGGCGCGACCCCCGTGCCAACGCGTCTGCCGTGGGTACGATGATGAATGGTGTTGTGCGGTGCCTGGAGCCACGATTTGTTTATAGGTGTGGTTCGCACAGCGCACTGCGCAGTGTCGGGAGACAGTTATGGATGGAGTCGTGCAAGACGCTGTTATTGTTGCGTTATTAATTGCGGGGGGAGATGACAGATGTGTGAGAGAAACTAATTTAACATCCACGACAGGAGAAGATAATAGGTACGGTCGCCCTGCTCCGCTGCTCAGATCCGCATCGCTGCAATCCGCTCGTTTCTCACACAGCGTTGACGTGACTGACAGCTATCAATATGCAGTGTAGTGTACTTCTGCAGCGATCGCACAGATCACTTTCTATTGTTGTTTAAACAAAATAGACATTGTCCTCAAATACAATGCGGTGATGTTAGTTTGTACTACAGTATATCGCTAACTGGTTGGTATGGAAATATGAGTGACAAGGTTTCCAAAAGGGAAATAATATCAGGTTGTCAATGGCAACGTATTATCCTACCGTGGTATTTAGTTACCTTCTGAAGGTTGAGATATAAAGTGCTCACTGAGGGTATTAGGTATTTATTAGACTTGTTTCTTCTGCTGCTGTCGCCTATCCAGTTATAGGTTATTTTGTCTAAATCTCCTATATTCCGTTGGTTTTTGTCTGAATAAAGATCCTGAATTTAAGGGGGTACTGTACAACATTCCAGTCTAGCTGTTGTAGCCAACAAAAACTGTGCCTGGCATTCTCCCCTAACACCTGTATTATGAAGGAACAACATTCTTTTTCCCTGTTGTCTTTTTCCAAGTAAAACATTTTGACAGAAAGATATATTCCAAGCTGCCATGAAGTGCAGACCCAGAATGCCTAGGGGAGAACTAGGTGATTATATTGCTCTGGGGATGTTGATAAAGGAACAATGCAAGGAAGCTTTTGAACAGGAGGAAACCTTGTGTTTTAAGTTCTTGTGTCCCCATTTGAAATGTTTTACTGTGATCTAATCTACGACATGAACCAGTGTTTATGTGTACAGCCAATTAGCTCATTTAGCGAGGCTAATTGGTTGAAAAAAAAAACCCTGCATAATGCATACCGGCCCTCCAGGAACGGAATTGCCCTCCGCTGGTCTAGCCTGTCGTTGAGAAACTTTTAGCTTCTCTTTTCTGAAGGGTCCATGAAATGGTCACCACTGGTCATGAATACGCACCCCACCGCAGCGACCCGAGCTATCGGACACGTAGGCTACACGACAGGTCCTCGGTTCTCACCAGTCCCTTTTCAAAATGAAGACCAAATGTTCCAGCGCTCTTCTGCTTTGGCAACGGGGGCAGAAAACGGTTCGTAAAATGAAAAAATAGCACCGGGGGCCAAAATCAACAGCTTTGGTTGTTTTGCTGTAATGAGAGCAGAAGCCGTGTCAGGAGAGAGAGCACAATGCCTCAGTCTCTGCTCGAGGCGACTGTGAGGACGTGTGTAAAGCCAGGTTGAATAGCGGATTGATGGTGGATCGCTTTACCCCCCACTTTTCACTCTGTCGGGGGACGAGTGTTTGGCACTTTCTTGGCGTGGGCCTTAATGGGTTGTCTTTGATCTCTCTTACAAACCAGACCCCCCCCCCAGCCTCAGAACCTGCCGGGTTATCATAATTACACATCTATTTACATAAAGAACTAGACTGGGGTAATGTATCTGGACTGGAAAATGCGCTGCTGGTTGGCACATTTGGAGGTTGTATTGAATCAGAGCCCAAATTCAAGATGAGACAGGATGGAGAAATGAACAGGCTTTTCCCTGAGACCGACCCCAGATTTATCGCCATGGAGTCCTCGCTCTCCTTATTTTTGGTTGTTTAAATAATGATAAGGCGTGCTCGGGAGGAGGAAGAGGAGAGGGTGATATTTACGGCTCCTTGCTGTCGGATAAGCCAGAAAGAAACTCCTCTTTTTGCTTCATCTGTGTTTGTACTTTTGCTCATAGCCTGAAATGAAATGACCTACTGGGAGACGGTATCCATCCAGACTCTAGTGGGACAACGCTGTGGGGAAAGTCAAAGGGACCACAGGTTGTAACCCATCCATTCCATAATTCCCACCATTTAGAAACCTCAGCAACAGGCAGGACGAGAAACGATCTCTAACGACCAGATGTTCATAGACATCACACCACCCTGTCTACACAGGAATATTACCTCAGTTCCCTTTGAGGAAGAGGAAGGTTGTGCTGTAACTGTCTTATGTGAAAAACACATTTTAGGATCCAAGGCTAACACCCTGGTCAGTACAGAGAATACCGTTTGTTGAAACTAGCTAGAATCGGATCCTCCGCTGGGATCCGCTGTCTGCAATGTCAGTGTACACAAGATCCTTCATCAACACGGCTGCGTTTGTGTGGCCCCCACCCTGCTCAGCCTCATGGCTGCCTTTTTCATCTCGCTCCCCATGCACACATGTGAACACACACACACACACACACACAGGAGACCCAGGAGCCAAGCTTTGGCATCATTTGAGATGCATGTTGATGATGTCATTGGGTGCACTGCTGAGTGACAGGTCAGAGTTCCTCCTCCTCCCTCGGTCGTTTGGCCATGTGTGTTCAGCGGCCCCCCTCTCAGCGTGGAAAAGGGGAAAAAAAACAAGCTTCTCATTTGAATTGAGGTAATTCTATTGAGGGTATTTTATTCACACATTGAATATTATGTCTGGATTTTGATATCCATGTGAGGTGTTTCAGAAAATGAAATATAGCAGTTTTGGCTGAGCATCAGCATGAAATTGCCCACAAAGCTAAAATATTCTTCAACAATGGGCTGGAACAGATTTATTACCTAGAAGACAACTATTTATGTAATGGCAATTGATGTATCTGTTTTTTTGTTTGTGTCAGACATAATAACCACCTGCAGATGCTTACCACCATATTGCCACTCATCTTTGCACACAATGTCGTAGGATCTGTTCTTGATTTGTATCACTAGCACACCCTCAGAGAACAGCCAATATCCTGCTTGCAGACATAATCATTTGAGCTGGTGGTTCTTCATAAAGGAAAAAAAACAAAACATTTTGATTATAAAGGGTCATCACACCTTCAAAAATCTATTGATTCATAGATTCATCATTCAGTGCATAGATTTCTTCATGGAATATATGAATGCACTGTATACAGGACAAACAAGATATGAGAAAATTATATTGTATGTTATATATTGTATCCAAGCACATAAATAATATACTTTATTTTCATATTTTCTGTGAAATATATGGCCTCATTCTACATTTGTATATCTTTGCCTGGTGTTCAGCTTGGGTCACCAACACTTGGAAATGTGTGTCTGTATATTCATCCAGCATGAATAAAGTCTGGAGACCAGTCCATTCTGCCTTGGAATGTGTAGTTTGTATTCCTGCGGTCTTACCACCTGCTGGCCTAGCTGGAGTCAGAGGAGCCAGAAGCCAGCCTGACTCCGACTGTCTGAGTGCCAGTTTTAAAGGTTTCACCTTTTGACCTTAAAGTATCCTTCACTCATTGGATGGGGGTTTAAATTAAATACCTGTCAACATAATGTGTAGCCTTCAGAAGTCTAAATCATGTATTTCATTGTATTTCTAAAGGATATTAGCACTGTAATAAGAATGTTGTAAAAAGTATATTGTTGTTTCTGTGTTCAGCCTGTCATTATGTTTATTTTTTCATGAAGAATATAACTATAGTTATATGCAGACTTATACATGTTGTGAAATATTAATATATCTGTCCTTACTTGTGATATACAGTCAGTTTTAATAAACTACTTATCCAAGAAAGGCTTTTTTCTTTTATTTTTTAAATTTATAATCGCTATAATGATTGCTTGTTATTTTACATGAGGGCATAGTCTATTGTTGTATTTTCCCCTCTGCTTCTACTTATTATTAGAATTGTCAATTTGACCATGATTGACAATAAAAGTTGACAACTTCAGGTCAGTAGGGTCCTATTTTGACTGTACTTTTTTTACAGCTCTTCCTGGGTCACAGAAACCCAGATGTGAGATTATCTTAAAAAGTCCTATCCAAACATTACTATATAATGTAACTGTGTTCCTTTCATCGTGTCTTTTTCAGTCTGTTTTCTTTAGACTGTCATTTCTGCAGCTACTCCTGCCCTACTTGGGTGAAGAGTAACCAGTGGTATTTAAAAGGTCACTGGGGTGAAGAGTAACCAGTGGTATTTAAAAGGTCACTGGGGTGAAGAGTAACCAGTGGTATTTAAAAGGACTTGAGGCAGGCCCACCATGTCCTTGAGGCTGAGACGTGTATCAGCTGAAGTGTCATTTATTAACAAGCTTGTTATCGAGCGTGTGCTTGTTCAGGTCCAGCCCAATGGGTGCACCATTATCGCACCTAAACGTATGCTCTCTCAACTGCCTGGGGAACCGTGCTATTCTATTCCCAGTGGGGACAAAACCCTCAAAAAACTCTGATGGGAAAAAATGCCAGGCGGAACCTGGCTATAGAAGGCCGGAGAGGTGTAAAAGTAAAACAGATATAGCAGAAATGTTATAACATAATCTATCAAGCAAATCGAATATGTGAAAATACTTAAAACCACATGCATTTCATAATTTCAGCAATAGCACGGAGCCTCCCCACTCATAGTGCAGGAGAATGCAGGGGTCAACGACCTTCCATTCCAGCACATACAGATGATGTGATGTCACTGTCAGGATGGCTGCATATGAGCCGGGTGAATGCACAGACAAATGGGAAGACCTCGCTGCTGCAGCCGGAGAGAGGGGAACAACGGATTCCACCTCGCTGGCGGCTTTTGCTACCATTGACATTGCAGGACAAGCCGGAAACGTGACCCATTGTCATTTTGAGTCCGGACAGTTGTAAGCGCAGGTGCCGCAGATTTGGTTTTGCGTGTCCCCCCCCGGAGCGCTGGAAGGCACCCCTTAACCGGGGTTTGGGTTTCCAGAACCCGATCCCAGGCGTCTTCGCCAAACAAAGCTGTTGAATGGAGACTGTGGGCGATGCGTATCATGAGTCCGGCCGTGTCTTTCCTGAAGGCATTGGCCTGACAGCAGAGCTTTCTGCAAGCAGGCACCGACGTATCACTGTGTCACATCAGCACGTCTCCCAAAGCACGTCCCCTGCGGCACTTACATCTATGACAGACATGTTTGCATTGTGTGTCTATGCTCGTGCTGTGTAGTGCAAGGAACCTCTTACACAAGTCTTCTGAGGAATCAGCAAGGGCTTGAAACTGTATTGCACGTCAGGTTGAATTTAAGTCTCGGATCGACACAGTATGATTCAAACTGAACTGGACAACCATCATGCCACAAGGAGACAAAACAAAGGGTCAGAAAAAGGCCCAGCAAGATTTGTTTTAACATGCCACAACAGGATGGTCTCAAAACATGCTGCGGATAAGACAAAACTCCCAAAAGAACAGATTTCCACAATGTCCTCAGCAAGCCTTAGTTCAGTTATGCCCTTTCTTATAAAGTTTCCATGTGTTCTTTCCCAGCTTATGGCATGTTCTAAGAATATAAATAAATCAAAATGTTCTGAGAGAAGTTGTTTCACTATACAGCGGCTACAATGTACCATACAGTATGATAAATGTAGACCTAAACTGTTCTGTCAGGTTTGCAAGGATCCAGGGAAACAGTGTGATGACTGGTGGTTTGGCATTTATGAAAACGTACTTGTGAGTACAACAGAGTTGTGGCTGTAGACCCTCTGGGACACTACTTGGTTGCTTAGCTATTGCTCTGCTCGCCAGAACATGTGCTGGATATTCTCTAATCAATTAAAGCAGTCGATTACACAGCAAAGTCACTTTGGCTTGTTTCTTGGATCAGAATAATGTGAAAGCAAAATCCATCATATCACTCCTGACTCAGACCACCAGGAACAGTAGGTGGGGTCCCTGCTCTAAAGAGTAGACAGATGATGAACCTAGATTGGCTGAATGGCTTATTCTTGTCATCAGTGTATATTGTGTATACTTATATTCTTATGATCCATGACAATGGCCCCCCTGAGACCCTATTATGTGATCTAGAGGAACAGCAGAGGATGTAATGGTGAGACTTTCATTGTGTCGTCATTATAGGAATGACAGATCTGCCTGCGGCCAGAATGTCCGGTTTTCAAATGATTTATACAGGTCCGGTTGGTGGTCTCACCTCAATTGGACAATGTAATGTCTGGGTTGAGTAATTAACAGAACGTTCCAGTAGTTTGTAATGAATTTGCTTGACAATGACTACCTGGTGTAAAGTCGGTTTCCGAGGTAGACTACACCTCACCCCCCATACCCCACCCCCCAATTACATTACATTGGTTCTGAGGGGGAACCTCCCTGGCCCTTCTCCCAGTCCCACAGCTCCCAGCCTAGTTTGTGATTACACATGCTCGATGGCAGGTCGTCCAGTTTTCAAAGTCCAAATTCAAAATCTGGCTTCTGGCTGGTGTAATGGGGGAATTCTCGCTGGAAAAGTTGGCTGTGGAGGGCCCGTGGTTTGGGGCCTTGTGGGACAGGCGTTGGGGTTGCCGTTGTAGGCTGTGTGAAAGTGCGCATCCCTCAGGCATGTGCGGTTAACCTCAAACTGCCGTGACCTCCACTCCGCCTCAATCCCTCCTATCCGATGAAGAACATCCCCATAAGGCATGTAGGGAAGGGCCTTACAGCAGGAAATGATTTGTAGGCATCTGGTACACTTCTCCGTCATCGTTTTTGCCCTCTCCCGCTGGGCGTTTATTCCCCTCCCGTCTCTTAACAACTTCTTCAGCGTGGAGGTTTTTATGAACATGTTTGTCCAGTCATGCTCGGTTGCTTGGTTGAAGTCTACTTTGGTTCACGCTGTCCATTGATTAGCCTCTCTTAACTATGACAAGGCCTGAGAGTCACCATTACGGTTAACAAAGTGTGTGCGTGTATACACGGTCATATCTTGTGCTTACAGTAAGATTTAATCTGTGTGCAATCTCATTCACACAATACAGTTAAGTGTACGGAATGCCTAACATGTAGTTCTCTTTTCATAGTCATATTGCACATGATTCTTTCAGTCTGTGGTCTGGTATTGTTGTTCTGACCAATAGCATGGCTTTAGTGGGAAAATTCTGATATTCATCTGATGTGAATGGAATCAGACGCTTGGCTTGAATGTACATTTTTAAATCTCTCAGCTGTTGCTTCCTGTAATTTGTATTTCTTTTTTCTCATTCAACACGGCGCTGCATCTGTTTTATGACCACTGTTTTTTTGTTTTTTTTACATCAATTCTGTACTTCTGCATAAATGCTAAATTTTTTATTCACAATAGATAAGTACACTCAAATCCCAGAATCCCTCATTTCCTGTTAATGCTAACTGTGTGCTAATGCTAAGAATGTGACAATCCATCAATTTCTTTGCTTTTTAATTACTGCAATTTTATTACACCAACCAGTGAATGCTAAATCATATATATCCTGATAATCTAATGAATCATAATCTAATGGAAAAAAAAAAAACACAAGCCGCTTTCATATCGGCTATTGTGAAAATACCTTCGGCTCAGGAATTTAAGCGGCACGCTGTCAATCACTCGCGGCACCATAACAACGAGAAACAGATTGGCTGGAGCTGGAGTCAGTGAAAGTAAACGGCCTACTGGAGCATTAGCAGCTACTTGATCCTCATGGTTAGGGGCTGTTTTGACATCCAGCTGTAACGCCAAAGGGCTGCACGATGGTGAAAGGGGAGTCTCTCATAACTAAAGCTAAAAGTGATTTATCACCAAAACCTGATGTGTGCAAGACAATTTGTGCATGTTAATGTGAGTAAGTACTTTTTAATAACACGCTGAAGGGCATTATCAGTATTAATCTTTTTTTATGAGCATTTCTGGCCAGATTTACAGAATATTTCATCACAAAATCCATTTGGAATCTCATCAACAGAGGAGGCATGGTACAGTGATGTAGTCTCTTAGAGATGGGCTTAAATGGGAGGTCACAGCGTGTCTGTTTGGCTGGTTAAGCCCCAGTGATAGACAGGTACAATTGTCCATTCTGTGCAAACCAATGAGATGTGTTGTGAGAGGCTGCTGGGACTGCCTGGTCTGAGCTGGCTGATGATAACAGCAGGAATATCAGTGTCAAGCACTGGCAGAAGCATTCATGAGCCAGGGGTTTCATGTGCGAATGGGTTTCACCCAGGACATTTCGGCCTAGCTTGAGTGTTGGCATGTATTATACAGGCACACATCTTGAATTGTGTTGCTCTTTTGGATGTCATGGTTCCACTGAGGCAAATTAAATTCACCTTCTGCAAGGAGGAAAAAAAAACTAGTGGACTTTGTTTTGTGTCGGAAAAGAAAAACAGAGAGAGAAAAATTGCTACAGTTATTACCTCAGTAAATTCCTAGGTTGTTAAAACAAAGTAAAACACTTATTCTTATGTAACTCATAAATATCAGAATATATATATCTGACTTCACGAAATATTTCTCTTGTGACTTGTCAAATTCTCGAAATGATCTTGTTTAAAGAAAACAAATGAAACTAATAAATGTTATCTTAAAATATATGACAACTTTACTTGGTATCATATTTAAATGACTAGTTTGTGAGTTTGCAGGAGGTTATAAGTGTGAATAGACCTTTCCCCTGATAAAGCATCGACTCATCATGAATAATGTTCGCTGTGGTGATGGATCTGAAAGTTGTGTGTGAGCTTGGGGCTGCGTGATGTCACATCAGCCTTCACCGTTTCTCCTCTGAGAAAGCCTGGTCTGTCTTTCTCCTGAACCGTGCAAAAACTGAATACAGTCTCCAGCAGATAGCCACCAAAGCCTGGGACAATGAGTTCACAATGGGCCAGTGGGGTGTGAATCTGTTTTACGTGCCATTGTTTGACCTCGGAGTGGGTGGGGGGGGGGGATTATCCTTCCCGAATTCCAGCTTCACCTGCTGATCCCTTTCTAAAACAGACAGACAATGCGGGGCGGGGGTTGGTGCTGGTGTTCAGGCAGTGCATCCTACACACTGCGCTAAACCATGCGAGGGAAGCACACAGGCAAATAAACCAAGCAAAAGACAAATCCTCACAGAGGACAGCAAGAGGAATTGTACCCAAAAAAGAAGGCCGCCTTTACTTCCTTTTGTCCACTATAGAACAGGCTGCTACACAAAGGAATCTGCCTGCTGCCATTTCCTGATTGCATTCTTTGTAAAGTAATTAGTAGCGACAATGTGTGAAAGAAACATGACTTGTATCTTTGTTTAATTCTTTTAATTTTTTAGAATGTTGTGGCCCTTGTATATTTATCTCTACCCATAATCTTAGGTAATTTCATTAGGTGCGAAATCTATATTTTCAGATTTTCACAAGTATAATTGTTTTGATCATAGTGCTTTACATTGGACCGAAACATAAGAATAAGAACCAGAGCAATCATTAGTTGTAAACGCTTTCGCTGGTCTTCACGCTCTTCCATATGGAGGTGAAGCAGTGGGGCCTCTCGTCATGAAGTGAGATGCAAGGGGGGTGTGGGGCTAGAGGCCGGGTCTTGCGAGTTTGGGGCGGGAGGGGGGGATGCTTAGGCTGAACTGGGCCACCGGGGGAACTGTCAGCAACGCCGTGGAAGACAAATGATCACAGCAGGATCCATGTTCCCTCACAAGTAAGCGTCTTTCCACACTCGCTCAATGCTCTGCAGCCACCACGGCGAGCTAGTCCTCCCACCATGGGGCCCAAACTAGTTTCAGAGAGAATTACAATGAGAGGGGGTAACAAAAAAAGGAGAAATTTGATGCCAGTGCAAGAAATTCTTAGTCTGATTATGTGCAGTGTATTATATAACCACTATTTTGACAGAGATTGACTGGGTCGGGGTTCAGTTTTTTTTTTTAGCCTTTGTGTGTTTTGGGGTGTTTTTCTTTTTAGAAGAAGTGAATGAGACTAAATGAATGGAGTTCTCTCGTGTCTAAAAAAAGACGTCTGAGAAAATTGGGGTAATCCGTCACAGTTAGATGCTGGTCACTCCTCCTTGGAGTTGTTTGTTTTTTGTGTGCTGACCCGTTAGGGATGAAGTCCCGCATTGGCTCGGATATCCACGGAGCTTTTCCTGAAGAGGCTTCCGCGTCAGCAGCCAATCTTTACAGGGAGTGGGGGGAAAAATCCAATAAAAATGTACATTCCACCGTGCTCAAAGGCACTCTTTAAACCCACATGATGGTTGAGTCGCCACATGACTTTCTCCCTGCGGCACGATCGCTCCACTTGACTGCAATCGCTTCGCATTGATTTCTGGGACCTACGATGTCTCTATCCTAAAAGGCTAGACATTCATCAGAACTCACGAACCATGCATAAATTCCATTGACAAAAATCTTTACATGCTTCTGGCATGGACTCAGGAAAGATTATTATCACTATCATATGGAAGTTCATAAACTGAATGTCATTGACAAATTAGCACTGGTACCTTTCTGATTTGGGAGTTGGAATTTTCTGTCCACAAACTCAGCCCAACACCCTCCCACATCACTGGAAATATGACATTTGATTGACTAGTACTTGGCTAAGCAACAGAGGTAAATAAAAATGTCTCGTTTACAAATGAAAAGGCACTGATTTTTGTTCTTGTTTGTTTGTTTCCAGAATTACCTAGCTAACTGTGGAAACTGTGCCAGAGTCCATCTCTATTAAAAGATGGTGTTGTCGTGAGGAAACATGGATGACATTTTCCATTCTGCATGACGCATGATGGGAAAATCTGACTGTGATGCAGTGGGAGGGAGAGAGGGAGGGAGTGAGGAAGAGAGAGAGGGAAAGAGAGAGTGAGAGAGGGAGAGAGGGAGAGAGAGAGGGAGGGAGAGAAGGAGAGAGAGAGGGAGGGAAAGGGAGAGAGAGAAAGAGAAAGAAAGAGAAGGGGGAGGGAGGGAGAAAAAGGGAAGGAGGGAGAGCTCTCTCTCCAAAGAAGAACTGTGGAGTTTCCTGTCGCTCTTACAGCTGTCACCTGGCACATACAGCCTGTCACTGCTATAAAAGACCTGCAATGACCCCTTCATCCCCCATCCCCCCCTTGTATTATTTAAACCTCTGCATGGTTGTCAGTGCCACTCTGCCCGACGCCTCTCAGACAGGGCACTGGACATTTCTGCACCCCTTTCCCACTCTCTTTTCTTCAGACACACAGGCCCTCACTCTTCCCACAATCATCAGCGTCAGCTCTGACCTGTTTGGCTGCCAGTGCATTTTCAGCAATGCAATTAGATCTTCTCTTAATTTGTATTTGTATTCACTTAGCAGATGCCTCTTGTCCAGGATGAATTGCCCAACCAATATTTTTATTTTTATAGGCTGTCCCATTTATAGCATGCACAAATGCAGTCCAGCTGTCCAGCTGCATGTTTACTGAAGCTCTTCAGATGTAGCATCTCGCTCATAAAACACGAAAAGCAGTTTCAGACTTATGAGAGCAGCTCCCTATTGTTATACTACACCGCCATTTTAGTGGCCTGGCCTTTTAGACTGGCCTGGCACACAGCTCCACCGGAGGGCAACTTCTTCACCTGTTAACCATTTCTACAGCTGGGCTTTTCTCCAGCATGTAATTCAGGTTACGCTCCATGCTCAGGAACACAATGGCAGGAACTGAACATACTGCGGGCATTGAGCCAGCTGCTGGCCTTATAGGTCAAACCCATACTGCCCCACTTTGTGTTCATTAACCCTCACACTGTATTGAAAGAACAGAGGAAATAGCACATGCTCACATATAATAATGTGGATGATGATTATGAGGATAATGATGTTTTTTGTTCGCTCCATTGATTTAATAAATGGTACATTTTACCAGTGTAGAAGGTAGATATACAGTAAAACATTATATACATGTGGAATTTTGTAAAATACCTATATAATGATCAATAAATGATTTAGCAGCAATACTTTATGTATGTATATTGTGACATATTGCAATATCTCAGTTATTTTTCTCTAAGAGTAAGTATTTTGCATATACTAAGCCAGAGAATCTTCCATTTTATACTTAGTCTGGTTATAATACTAATTTACAGATGCAATTCCAGTTAAGCACTTTCCTCAAAGGTATAATGGCCTCAACAGTGAATTAAAACGGCAGATTTTCTGTTACAAGTTCAGTGAGTCTCATGTGATTATATTACAGAGCTGTTCTTTTCACCTCTTTCCCAGCTCCTAAGAGGGGACTGTACCTCAGAAGCTTCCAGAAGCTCTAGTGTACTTACCCACTCATAGGCCCTTTCTAATGACTCAGAAGGCATCACAATTCGAAATGACAACCATAGATATTTAAATGTATATGTAATGGCTCACAGCCACAAAAGTCACAGATATAGGGCCAGTTCCACAGACACAGATTACGCTTAGTCGTGGGCTAAATTACATTTTTAATGGAGATTTTCCTTAGAAAGTACAGGACTAAGCTTACTCTGTGTCTGTGAAACTGGCCCATTATGTGTTTCGGTGAACTGAAGTTCAAAAATGCTACTTGAAATAGCATTTCCTCTCAGAGCATGGCAAGGTTCCTTCCAGTATTGTGTTCCTTCATTATACTTCCGTTATAATCCTTTATACTTTCTAGTTTATTTAAGCGAACAGTTCTAGTGTGTTAACTTCTTGTTCATTTATTGTTTGAATTCTGTATTACCAGAGTGACTTCCAAGGATTTCCTGTGGCCATGTAGTTCTGCTCAGATTCCTTTTTTTCTCATTTTTTAAATACTCCCTGCAGTGCATTATGGGACCTGCTCAGTGGGCCAACTGGTGGCTCAGGCTCTCATGCCTGTCTTGTGTATTTATGTATTTATGTATTTATTTAGACCGTCGTGATGATTGTTCTGTTTTCTCTGCACTGCTGATCTGACAAATCGCTTCCAGACCAAATCTGCCAGTCTTCGTGCTGGGCCAGGGGGACAGCAGTTCATTCTGCCTGCAACCCAATCAAAGCTTATATAGCCTGGCTGTGGAAATTCTGCCCAGGATGGGGGATTGTTAAATCCCACCAAATTATTTCAGTGTTTGTTCAGGGATCATGTACATATGGGAAGGTATCGAGTGGCCCCATTAAGGTCAGGATTTCCTGACAAATTCAATAGTTGTTTTACATGATTTTAGTAAATTAATTTACAGATAATAACATGCCATTTAGGCTGTTCGATGAAATCGGACAGCGTAGATGCGCTTGTGCATAGATATCTAGTCAGGAGTCTGCCAGATGAATGAGTAGAGCGATTGGTTATTCTAGTATTACCATGAAAAGGTGAAATCCATCCAGGCAGAGCATGACGTGAGTTTATTTTCCTGTCCGGCAGTAAATAATGTTCCCCCATGTGGAAGACCTCAGCAAATACAAAAAAGTACGCAATGGAACTTTTCACCTCTCCCTCAGACACACCTCATCAGCCTTCAGCTGTGTCTGACACAGTAATCACACAGAGAACAAAAGAAAGTCTAACCTCCCCATAATGTAGACAAATATTCTATGTATTTTGTCTTATTTCCTCTATGCATTTAAAGTATTTTCTGTTCTTTGTATTCTTGCTTTTATTCAGCATTATTTTTAGGTTTGTTCAAACAAGTATACGGTTTCCTCTGAAAGCTTCTAATTTGTGCTATAATGTCTATCAGTCATTTCTTAATTATTTAATAAAATATTGATGCTACTATGCTGTGTGGCTGCGCTGTCTCAGTATAATAGCATTTTGAATATCTCACAGTAGCCATTTGAAGATGTCACCTGGAGAGTATTGTGATGCCTGAGTTAATTTGCAATTTAATGAATTGAGTGAAGGAGCACAAGTTGAATTTTAATTTCACAGGATTGAGTGTTGTTAATGAGCCATTATGAAGTTCTCCACCAAAGCCACAATACTGGGAAACACCCTTGAAAATACTGAAACCATTTATTTCCCCCATTGACATGCAAAATTTGGTGTAAACCATTCCATCTTCCATCTCATTATCTGTTAAAATCTTCCATTTCCATCATTTATTTTCTGGTCTGTTTTCATAGTCTGTCTGTGTTTCCCTTTTGCAGGTGTGCTCCTTGTGGGAGATGAACCGCACCGTAACAGAAGAAATGAACGAAAGGCGTTGACGTCTCTCAGAATCACATCCTGTCTGTAAAACAAACGGATGAAAGGATAATAAAAGCCAAAAGATGAACGCGCTTCCGGGGTCACTGAGGGTGTAGTCTCCAGGTCTGCTGGCTGCTCTCCCGAATACCTGCGTCTCCTCTCTTGACACCGTAACCGTTCTGTTCCTTTCTGTTTTCACTGAAAACAGCCACAGTTCCTGGATTTCCCCTCCAGATTTAAATGTTTAAATGAGGTTAAATATTTTACACCAGTCACGTATTTCGACTGCGCACATACGTTAACCTTTTGTTGAAGAATAAGGAAAGTGCAGAGGTGATTACAATATACATTACACACACAATAGCCCCCAATACTTTCAATGAAGGGCGTCCTCACAACTCACGGAAGGCGGCAGGAAGTCCGGGGGCGTCAGGAAGCACCCTTGTCAGGGCGCACCGGCACACTGCCTCCTCTCTCTTTCGCCCCGTCTCACTTTCGTCCACCGCACAAACCATTTCAACTTAATGAGGAAGTGTTCCATATTCTCCATTCATGCACAAGGGTGTGGGCCCAGTGGAAAGAAATGCACTGTAAGCCAATATCCACAAATGAGATGCGTTCTGTATGACAAAGAGGAAATGTGTAGAAACGAGCGAGGATGGGCCCTTTTCTGCACTCGGGGCGAAGTTAAACGAAGACGGCTTCTCCCTGACAGAGGAACACAAACATTGCGCACTTAGAGAAGGGCTGAGGAATGAGGAGTGTGACAGCTCGTGTGTCAGTTCTAGGGGGGGGGGGAGGCTAACGGGGTGAGCATAGCCATTTATCATGTCTTCATGTGCGCTGCCCCGGTGGCTTATGGCTATCCTGCGAGCCCTTTTTTTCCACCGTATCGAAAAAGGGAACACAACGTTAATGCCATTTTTAGCGATGACTTCAAGAGTCACAGCGACTGCATCCATCTGTTAACAGCTTGGAACAGTCTGGAACTGTGAAGCCAAAGTGTGATGTCACTGTTATGCTGATGGGACCAGACAAATCACATATAAAAGAAAACATCTGCTTCTGATCCACGTGGAGATTGGAATTAGGCTTGGAATTAGTGTCATACTTTTTGTTTATGTTAGTAAAGTCCTATAATCCCTGCACCATACAAAGAACATTGAACCTAGAACTCGTACCAAAAGTACAATTGAAAAGATAAACAAATGAAAAATCTGAAAACCAGAAAAGCCAGATAATAAATGGGGGGAATCTGAATCTGAATTCCTTGACACAGAGAAAAACTCGTTGTGGTAAATATAATAAACAATGAGAAATTTTGGCTTTGTAATACATATACACAAGCGGGAAAAGAATAAAGGACACAAAGTCATGTCTATCCATTGGGTCTGGTGGTTTCAAAACGGCTATTTATTGGTATGGAGGGTACGTTTGAGTACGCCTTTCAAGACAGAAATGGCCACATCCAGCATGAATAATCGCTCAGTGGTTGACACCAATGTATACCCATAAATAACAGCCATTTTAGGCACCACATCAGAGAAACGTTGAGCATTTGTTATTTCAGAATGATACCCAGAGCTGTGTTTTCCAGTTCCATTGCATGTGTGTGGGTTTACTGGCCTTCTCCAGGGATGCCGGTGTTGTTTTCCTGGTGCAGAATTCCAGCTGTTAGTGTACCACAACACATGCAGGCAGTACTGACCACACTGATGGCTGTATATTCCCATAATTCGTTTTGAATTGGTGTTTACATGTTAGCGGTGGCTACTTCTACATGCCCACATATCCTATTTTACAGCAATGCAGATTCCCTGAATCAATTTGGCCAGGTCAGCTTATTTTGCAGATATAAAATCAATCATAAAACATTTCCACTGATGCCAGAAATGCGAATGCTCCCTGAGCTGAAGAGAGAGGGCTTCAGGGAGAGTTAGGCTTGGGCGTAACCAGTTCCCAAAGAAAATCCTTGGTAAAGCAACCTTAATTCCTTCAGTCTGTAGATGAAGCTGTTGACCATTGTGATTTTTAAATGTTGCCCCACTGTCCTAATGAAACCTTATCTCTCACTCCCCACCTGACACATGACATTTTGAGCCCCTCAGCCAAGCCCTGAGCCTGTCCCAATCAAGCAGCTGACCGGCACCCCCAGCCAAGCGCCCATGTAAGGCTCAAATGGCACCTTCCAAATTCAAAATAAAAGTGCTGCTCCAAGAACAGGCCAGCATGACATCATAGGAGGCATGTTGTGATGACACCTGGAATGAACTTTGACTTTCACAAAAGGACTGACATTGTGATTACTCAGAGACAACCACAGGACACTGCCCTGCACCAAAAAAAAACCCTTGGTGAGGATCTGTAACTGAATAATAATATACAGGGTAAATTATGAACTTAATAAGTGCAGTGACTTCCAAATGTATGAGAATGGTAGAGTGAAATGTGTTTTTTTAAAATAAATAAGGCATTTGGATATACATTATTTGGCATTTTCATCTAGGATCAAAAGATGAATATCATATAAACATATAGACATTCAGCCTTTACATATATGCTTGTATGTTTTACCATTTTGCAGAAACAGTTTTGAAAGTATGTGTTTTGAAAGTATGGCAAAAGAAAGAAACCGCTGAAAATAAACACCGTACAGGTCAGCCGAAGAGGACACCTGCAGCTGAAGACAGATGAAAGAAGAAAACCCAAAAACAACGTGACCTCACCAGCACCAGCAGTCTCCAGAGAGATTTATTTTTGTTTATCCTTTAACTTGCTTTTGCACAGTTGAAAATGGGGTGACTCAACACAAAAGCTGCGGTTTCTGTGAAATGCCTGTTCCCATACTTTTGGGCCACACTCTAGGGCTATATTCAAACCTGAGATGCACCCTCAGTCTCTAAACACAGTATAAATTCCATGAGGCGGTTAATAACTAAAGTCCTTAGAACATATTAAAACGGCTTATTACAATAAGCTGAAGCAGCCAATTCTGCGAGACACTTATCAAAGAAAGATAAAATAGGACACAAGGGGTAAGAATAGAAGAAAATAAACTGAGATTCCAGACATCATGGGCTAAAGTCATCAGAAGATCAGATCAGAAAAGGGCGAGCTCATTTGATTGTAGGATGAGCTGAAAATGAAAGAAAAACAGGAATCAAGTGATGAAGATAAACTTAATTACAGAACCCAAACCCAGCCACACCACACACACACACACATACACTCCTGCTCTATACTCTCCGAGAGGGACCCGTCACACCCCTTGCTGTGAGAGATTGAAAGGACAGTTTTAGGGACATAACACACCTACAATCACACTTGGGGCCTCTGTTCCACAAAGCTGGGTTAGTAACTTAAATGAGATAACTGCACTGGCTAAAACCAGAGCCCTCCAAACCTGAAACATGGACTGAAGTGGAAAGAGCTGTGCCAGGTTTGACTAGTGTAACGAGTTAGAGTCCAAGGTGGAATTTGAACCCCAGGCCTCTCGCTTGCCCAAAGATTTGCTTCAGTAAAGGTGAACTCGCCCATAGCCAAGGGTAGTAACGTTCTTTTGAATTTGTGAGTTGCATCATCGGGGAGCGTTGTCTTAGTAACCTGCTCTGGGCCTTAGCTAACCCCGAACACTAGCAGTTATCTGGCTAATTCAGTAATCCTGCTTTGTGGAAGAGGCCCCTGGTCTTATCCCAATCTCACCCTAGGCTGCATAGCAGTCACCCGCAGCTTGCGCCTCAGCAACAGATTCGATGAGGAGGTGAGAAACAAACTTGTCAGTCAGTGGGTTCGGGCTCCGCTCGGACCAGAGCTGAAAGCAACATTGTATATATGGGTTGAACTCGAAGGTGATAATACACTGCTGGAACGGTGCCAGTACTGCCCTGTATAAACTGTGGGTTCCACTTCAGCACTGGTGTTGGCTAATTGTTGGCTAATTTGCCAGCTGGGTCAAGGCCATGTTAGGGACGCAGCCCAGATACTGATGGACTTGGCCAGGATCCAGGGCAGACACATTTGGGGCAGTCACAACAAGTATTTTAATGATGATAGGGGAAGTGCTGGACAGCACCAGATGATGGATAGATAGACATGTTGATAGATAGGGAGTTAAGTGTAACCATAGAGTTTTTTATATAAGATAAAACAAACAGATTCACCTGCAAAACGTTTAAGTCAAACATCTGCAGAACCAGAAAGGATCAGGACTTTCAGCCGAACGTGTGACGAAGCCAAAATAAACGGCCATCTTCCCCACATAAACTGGGCTTTGATGTGAAAGGCTGCCTCCACCAGTCCTGGTGCAATCCTGCGTTAAACGAGGTGCAGGAGTCTGGGGGTGTACAGACGGCAAACACAGCTTTAACTGGCCGCAGGTTTTAATGGGGCGCTGGCCGCGTGCCGTGTTTGTAGAAGACACGGGACGGGTCTGTCAGAGCTCGTTTTCCCCATCTCAGTGTTACGAGCCTCTCCACCCACAATGGACGCAAGTCGCCAGCTAAAAATACAAGCGAGGCCCTGTTAAGTCGTATCGGAACGTTTCCCCAAACCAGCCTGTCTGGTTTCAAGTGCTTGTTTGGTTGACTGTCTGTCCTCGAGCAAACCCTTTTTTTAAATTGTAGTGTCTTGTCTGGATTGTGAAGGAATAAAAGTGAAATGTGCGTTCAATTAGTCTTACAAATGTATCCTTTGTCTTAGCTTTCATCACTCACAGATCTCAGAAAGCAATTAAAGTGATACGCAGATGTTCCAAGTGTAATTATACATTTCAAATACAGCCTGGAAGGAGAACAGCACTTATTATTTCTCCCTGTTCGTCTTCTCACTTTGAAATCCACACTTGTTTCTCAGCCTTGCCATTCACACCTTTGCAAAGAGAACTGTATTCACACTCAGGTCTATGACTATTTTTAAAACGTACTGGTGACACAGTGCTACAGTACCTCACAGTATTATTGATTATCGATCCGTTGCTGATAAGTGTGTCTCTCACTGGCGACAGCTGGAAGCCAGTGGGCACCTGAGGCTTGGTCGAAAGGAACCTTCGGTTCCAATGACTTTTTATTTTCACTTTATTTTGGTTTTCTAAAACCAGACACAATTGTACAAGATAATACAAACCAGAAACCAGAAAGTACATTTTGGAATAAATCTCCACCACCGTTTTGGATGAATGGCCACAGGTGCACAATATCCAGTTTGAGTGTATATGGAAAATCCCCCAAACAGTTTTCTAAAGAAAACATTTAAAGCATTCTTTACCAATAATGAATGGCTGCAATGTATGTGTAGCATTTCCCTTTGCTCTCTTAAGCTTTTTAGTCTCCCTGGATATTTTCAGACAATAGACAAAAGATTATTCTGTTGCCTTGAGATTCAGCTTGATTATTATGTACTTGTAAGTAGCTGATTGATGTTCAGAGGACAATAATTGGGCAAAACCATTGGCAAAGGATATTCAGACAATATTTTAAAGGTATTTTTATCCCCCAAAATATTTTTCTTTACAAACATGACTTTGAAACATGAACCCCCCCAACCCCCCCAAGAGTGTCCGCCAAATTCCATTAATGTAATGTAATGTAATGCATTGTGCAGTACAGGGATATACATACTGTATATAAAATGAGTATGAAAACAATAATATACTGCAAAGGCAGCAAAGCAGTGACAATATCTCAGTGTGTCACTCCTTGTGTATTATTGCATAATAATAATATTGACATTAATATTAATAATTAATAAGGAAATGTTATGCAACAACATGAATTCACATTAATTTGTTGGCTTAGATCTTTTAATAATTTCTTCTTGAAAATAATTGTTGTTTTGTTTTAAAATATTATCTTTTTTGTCTGACTTAGACATCCAGAGGCTTTTGAGTGCTTTGTGTGACAGCAGTTGCGATGTAAGTGCCCTGGTCAGTTGGTATAAGGGACTGAACAAGTGTATTTATAAAACATGTCTGACCGACCCAACTGAAGGCTATAAAAATGTAATTAAATCTCAGGCTGTGTGTTAAACATGTTGTCTGATTCCGTCAGTGAACGCATTTCTTCTGTAAAAGTTGTTTTGCTCCAGCTTGACCCATGTGGCGTGGAGAGTGTTCTCTGAGCTCATGAAGGACCTGAGTGGAAGCACAAAACAGCCAGTCCAGCAAATCACTGAAACGGCTGCATTTGCCCCTTCATGGAAACAGTAAATATTTTCAGACTCGATATATCAAGAAGGTTTATGCACACCAAAGCCCAAGCTTATAGTCATTCATTACTCAGTGGACTCTCCCAAAATATTTAATCAAGAGCAACCTGTAAATGTATACAGTTTATAAACGAGCCACATGTGCGCTGGTGCTTGGGCCCGATGCGTGTGTGGAGGTAGTTCCTGCCGGAGAGGAGGAAGATGAGTCTTTTTTTATTATTTCACCATAGAGACATCTGTCGCACAGCTGCTCATGAAAGCAGATTTCATGCTACTCTTAAGGGAGAGAGAGAGGCGTGAAAGGATGTGCCTGCACACAACGTTTCAGACTGCCGTCTCCTCCCGGGGGTCTGAGCCATACAGCATCAAAGAGTCATTTAACCACAGCCTGCGCGCGCGCACACACACACACACACACACACACACACACACACACACACACACACACACACACACACACACACACACACAGACATAAATATGCACACATGACGCAAACACACACACACACACACACAGACATGCAAATACACACATATAAATATGTTAGATAGCCACATTTACAACTAAACCACACACAAGTAACCAAATATGCAACACATAAAACCTACACCTTCTGTATATAAATCTACATAACACACACAGACACACCCAAGTGCACAGGCAGATGTGCGCACACACACACACACACACAAACACACACACACACACACACACACACACACAGACACACACAAGCCTGCCTTTCTCCTGCTCCCAGCTCAGCCGTAATAAGGAAACAGAGAAAGGTCGTTTGTTCCGGGGCAGGGCTTCGCCTGGCGGAGGCCCTCTGGCATTCACACACACACCGCTCCCACGATCCATCCATTCAGCACACACCACAGAGAGCCCAAGTTCACCAGACTTGGATCTGGCTGAGGCTGTTTTGTTTCCCTCCATTGATGTTTAACGGGAGAGGAAAATGCCATAGGGCTTCTGCCTGGTGTAGTTGGCTTTAATATCGCCCGTGAATGGGATTCTGCTGTAATGTATCCCACGGTAGAAATACTATCCACCCCAAATACCCGGGCCAATGCCGCACGGAGGGCAACAACAGCCACAGTGCTACAAATATGTGAGGCAAAGATCAGCATCATTGGCCCGGTTCCTGGCTATTTTCTCACTAACAGGCATGACAGAATAAATTATGTCTGCTAGCAGGCAGGCAGTTGTTTTTGCAACTGCAATAGCTTCACCGATTTTAATTCTGTATGAAATCATTAATTTAAAAACTGTTTTTCTGTTTAAAATAAAATAATCTACAACCTCTTGTCTAAACAGGATGATTTAACCCAGTGTTTAGCTCTGTAGTCATGATTAAAATGGTGAAGTGAAGAGTGGAAAGATATTGCAATATCAGACACAGCTACATAGAGTACAGTATGAAGGAACCGCTCTAGAGAGGAGAATTACTATTTCAACGTGTAAGGTTTTAGCTACAGAAAGCCATCGGAAAGTTTTAGGACCTTTTACAGCTTTTATAGAGCCAGTTATCTGCCTCTCCGTCTCTTCATCACAGGGAGTCCCTGAATGACAGGGATGTCCCCAATATTCCACTCACGAGGCACAGCCAGGACTGGAGCCAGCAGCCCTGAATATACAGCAGTTACCCACATAGCATTAGGCAGGGTTGATGCTAATTCAGCTCACACAGGTTGTCACAGGGACTGTCCCTGGTTATGTTGGGTGATATTAATATTTTGTCTCATGAATGTTTGAGGAAAATTAAGGGTAACGATGCAGCCATTTATTTCAATATATAGTGATGGTCTAGTCAACTGTAAGTCACTTTGGATAAAACTGTCAGCTAAATAACGGTAATGGTAATGATGGTAATGATGTGGGGGAAAAAAGATTCTGCAGCCATACAGAAACACATGTAGAATATCAAATTAGGATAGTCTGAATGGTAGACACATTTGGCTGGCTGTGTGAGCCAGATTGGTATACATTTCTCAAAAAATAAATTCAAAGATGTTCACAGATTTGGCTGAACATATGACCATGATGTGTGGTTGCCATCCAGTATCATCTCCCCCATTCTCTCAAAGATTGATGAGGGAGGTTTTGATTCAGAGGGAAGAGGGAGTCTATGGTAGATGGAGGAGTTTAAAAGGAGGTATCTCCGGTGGGTTGATACCACTTATCAACATTTCATCTGCAAGATGATATGCAGGAATATCCTCCAAAATATTCTAGTCTGGTCACAAAGCTCCACCATGTTGTGGTAACGTGCTGAAATATGCAGTTCTCTCTCAAAGTCACAATGTAACAAACGTAATTTAATATTAGAAACCAAAGTTCAACCTGGCTCATGGATGATACACTGCCCATCCATCAGTGGAATACCTGTGCTATGTAAACAGTAAAATAAACATTCCCTTTCCTGTTATTTGGACTTTAAACTTTCTATTCCACTGAATTTTTTTTAATTTTCAGTAGAATTTTCCATACCTCAGTACGATTGAAATACTGTATGTACCTCTGAAATGGACCAAAGATGCATTTTGGGTGGAACATAACCTTAATTTGAAAAATAAAATAAAATAATTTTATTTATAAAGTAAAAACTCATATACCACTATTGAGTAAGACTATGAATGATGGGGGGGGGGGGGGGGCTTCTACAATATGATTTCTCCGAAGTTTAGTAATGTCATTTTTGACCTACGTCCACATATGAAAATTGTCTTTCAGTAATTATCAAATAATTTAAAGGGAAAAATTATCCTCGTTTGTGGCCCGGCGCCAAATAAAACAGCAGAATTTCTGGTAGAGGAGTAAAATAGGAGAAAGCGCTTTTCCCAGGTTCATAACAAAAACGATCCGTCATGTTTATACCTCTCCCCCCAGCTGGGCAGTATTTCAGCCCCAAAGTGGAGGAAAGGAGATACAGACAGGACTGACAGCTAACATACAGTGGGAATCTGACCCTTTCTGCCACAAAACTCCCACCATTTTCACTAAAACTAACACACGTCAATAAATTCTCTTCCTGTGGGACGTCCTGGTTATGGGCTGCAAATCATCTCATTTAAAAAAATAAAGGTTAGATAAATCTCTGTTCAAATCACAGGTTGAACGTAGCATATTTAATTCCACCATGTGTAAATCATGAGGATTCGTATCTCCGTGAAGGATGACAATTTATGTTCAAATCTCCACGTCTGCCCTCCGAATGGATAGAAAAAGGTTTACAGTTAAAATTTTCACATTAGGAAAAAGGTGGAAATGTGGGCAAGAATTTGATAATGTACTGTTTTCTGTTTCTCCACCATGTGCTTATTTGTAAAGAGGTATTTCAGACAGCTTAAGATTAAGCCAAGGGCTCTTCATTTCTCCTACAGTCTTCCAAATGCAACTGGACTTCATATTTACTCTCACGCATTCAATGCTGAGGTCTAATAACAGCACAAACCACACCAACTATTATAAATTTAGTCATAGTAACTTTTTGAAATACTAAATGTGTTCCTGAGTTTCAGTCATTGGAATAGTATATTTTATTCAGTCTTTTTCTGCCTTGCAGAAACCTCTGTTTATCAGGGCCTGTCTTTGAGACATCACTCATTCATTCTTTCCTCTAAGTAAGCTGAGAAGTACCTCAAAGTTCCCTGGATGAGTTCTACAGGAGTCCAGTAACACAGGCTGGTTCAGACAGCCATCAAATGACAGCTAAATACTCGTACCTGGATAAGACCAGGGGCATAAATTCACACATTAGAAAGCACTCTTAGTGATGAACAGTAGTGATGAAACATCTGAGAGAAGATCTCAGGAATATAAATATGGAATATAAATTACCAAGGCGGCATTGGAGACCAATTTAGAAATAATGTGTAATGTAAAGAAATACGAATTTGTACTGCAGCAAAGGAAATTACCACTAGGACAGATAACCTTTACACAGCTATAACATTATTGAAAAGGGAAATTCAAAGAAAGAAAGAAAAGGAAAGGGTATCTAGTGGGTGGGTCGAGGGAGATTGTGGTACAATCCGAAATGGTGAGTCTTCAGTTTGTGTCGAAAAAATAAACTAGGACGATAAAACAATGAAGTCCCATTGCCTCAAAGTATTTTCTTTCTTTTCATGTTAATGAGGCAGCTTGAAAGGTACTTAGTCCATGACAGATTTAATAGGGGTTTTGCAGTGGTTTTGCACTTAAACATGTTCCCCTTAAATTAGTGCTGTTGCCAGCAAGAAAATGGATGGCGCTTTACGCAAATACAGTTCCCAACTGTTGAGCTCTCAAGATGTCTGCTCTGACAAAGGGAAGCGTGATTTGTACTGACAGTGTGTGGCAGCGGTTTCCATTAGAGGTAGCCTACCCATTTAACTCAGGAGAGATTAGCTTGACAATGTGTGGCCCACGCTCAACAGAAACAGGTGCAGACTGTATTACTGTCAGAGAATCGACTTGAAAATGAATTTCCCCTACAAAAGAAATGCTGAGTGTGTCAATGAAACAAGAGCATACGTATACTGGTTTACTGAAACTTGGCAGTCAACAGGCGAGCTCAGGTTGAATGCAAACTCTTAACTGGACTCAGGCTTACATTAGAGAAGAGTAGAAATATTTCTAGAACTCATCCCCATGTGTTTATCATGCTGTCATTGATACGCGAGAACTAACACAACCAAAATTATTATTATTGTTAACCAGGTGTTGTCCATTAGCCAACCTCCATTGACAGCCTATTACAGAAATAGCCAGCCTACCTGAATACAAGCTTGCTGGCTCACGGTCTCACTGTTACACTCAGTCTCACAAATGCAAAAGAAAAAGGACTCCATTTTTATTTGTTTACAAAGCCGATCGAAAGCAATGCCATCACTTGTGTGATTATGGAATAATGTATTCCATTATAGCTTGCTATAAGTATAACTTACTGAGGTATAAGTATAATATTTCCACTGAGCAAAGAGAAGCCTGAGAACCAGTTCTCACCCCACACTAAATAAAGGAAAGAAGGGAAGGCTTATTGAGGAGAATAAACTACATTGTAAATTGATAACCAACAAAGGCCTTTTCCGTGTAAAAAGAAACTGAAACATTCCCTTTTTCCTCCCTTTGTTCCGCCCAACAAAATTAATGTTGTATATGGGGGATTAGGTGCTAATATTAACAGTAAATCAACACAGAAACAGAGTAACAATTCAAGCCTGCAGGGCAAGGCCATCATTTAGGTTAGCCAAGAGGGTTTGCAATGAATGGCACTATTAGCCCTGATGCCAACGACCCAGCCAGTGACTGTTGTTTCTATGTTCACAACTCAACTGGGCTATAAAAGCCTCAAACGACACCTCAAATTGGTCAGCAAACTAAAGCAAAGAATTCTGAAAATTCTTTAAAGGATCAGTGTTTCGAGTTTGCTGCCATGAGGACTACAGCAAGAAGATTGTATTAAATCACGCATGTGTGCGAGCTACTGTCTCTTTTAAGGCCAAAAGGAAGGGCGTTGTCAGACTCTGATTGGCTAAGAGGGGAATGCACCAGGCTGCTCTCAATGACCAATTAAGAGCCAGTTCCCACACCCTGAGCTGCAGGTGAATCAAATCACCCTCCAATCAACCCAGTGGAAGTTTGATTTTTTGCAAACCGAAATCGAGGAAAGAATCCAGAAATAAGCGAAAACGAAAATAACTCAATAAAGGGAACTATCAGCCAGCACCAGTGAATGGGTGAATGCTACAACTTATTACATATTGATTATTATTTGTGAATGTGTGTTATGGTTTCAGAATTCTTTTGACCTATGGCTGAGAAACTGTACAATATAAGTAAAATAATATAACTCTTCACATTAGCAAGTTACACATAAATCAAATGCACAAGTTGAAATATTAACTACCAACTGTCAAGGAGCTACTGATGTAATTTGAATTAAATTTGAATTAAAACAGTCAAAATAATGTCATGCTTCAACAAGGAAAAACCATCCATTGATTTATTTGTATTTCTTTATTGTTTCCAAAAGACAGTAAAAAGATGCATATCAAGCTACTGTAAAACTTTTGAAATGTTGATGAACACTTATTAGCTGCAGTCATGCCATGTTTTACATTAAAGAGAATTCAAATTGGAATTGACTGTGTGTCGATAATGCAATTAATTAAAAGCAAACCCAAAAAATGTGTACTTTATAGAAAAGGCACATTTCCTTAAATGTTGTTTAATAATCATAAACTGCACTACAGAATGCCAAATTATACCTTTTCTGTTTGGTATAATATCTTGCTGTCATGGTACATGGTTAAAAGAAATAATATATACACACATATTGAACAGAACTTCAGTCAGTGTTATAGAGACAGTAACTGTTGTGTCAACAACGAAGAGATACTTTAAAGGTTCTATCAATATTAAGTGCTTCTTCTCGTGTTGCTATTTTGCAATAACAGTATTGGTCTATTCTATCGATCAACACTTTTAGTCATATCATTATACCAGGAATCTGGACCATACGAAAAACTGCAATGAATTTACAGATTTAGGCAAACAATAACCCTATGCATAGGACAACAACTAAGGAACTACAGAGTCTGTCATTGAAGGACACTGTAAGGTAATGTAGGATCATGGACAATATAATGTCCTAGACTTTTAATTCAGAAACCTTTGTCTTGTAGAAGTCAACATTCCACCATTCCACATGTAACATTCCAATACAAAACCTTAGCAACAAGAGAGAGAAAGAAAAAAATACAGCATACATGTCATTTAATGTATAAATATATCAAAATATTTACAAAATACAAAAGATCTAATGATATAAGTTATTTTAAGACACTTTCCTTCTAGTTTTACAAAGCACCCGGAAAGTGGTGGAAGGGTTCCTTTTGGTGGGTCTGTTCTCTCACACAGCCATTCAGTTAGAAACCACACACACACACACACACACACACACACTCACACACACATACAAACAAACAAACACAGGCATACTAGGAACACCCTGTTGAACTTTCAGGGACAGCTCCACTGGGCCTGGAAGCTCATTCTTGTATCTTCTGCAACATTCCTCGGGTCATATGGGCAGAGCTTCTCTGGCTCACAGGCAGGCCCTGACAGCACCGGCTCTCAGCGGGAGTGTAATGGAGGCTTAATGACTGACCTCTCAGCTGCAGATAAACACAGCCGTGGTTCCTACGGCAGTCTGCCCCGGCGACACGCCCTTCAGTCTGCCTGACGACAAGCTCCGACCCTCTGCCCCATGCTCCACTCTGCAGCGCAAGGGGAAGTGCTTTCTACAGATCTCCGAGGCCTTCGACCAGGCTGACCCCAGGCGAACTGGCTTTTCACAATACCGAATGGGAACTCTGGGACTGCAGTAAAAAAGATATATATATAGCCATGGCAAGACAGGCAGACTGTGAGGGCAGCTTGTGGCATTTCGTTTTTTTGATTTTTTCTTTTTTTTTTTTTTTACAAAAAAAGCATTAAAATTTTGGTCTTTATAGTGCCTCACATATATATACATGCATACATAATGCTATACCCCCTGCCCTCTCCCAACACAGACAGAGCACAGCAGATAGTCTCAAGGCATCAGGAGGGGCTGGAACGTGTGGGAGAGGACCGGACGGGGTCTCGTCAAGCACTTGCACAGTTCTGGTAAAGTCTTATTTGGGACGGGGTTTGGGTCGAGGAGGAAGGACCTCACAGCTGCAGGTGGTTCTCCACGGCCGAATACTCGGTCTCGGACACCCTGGAGGCGTCGATGAGCTTGGCTAGCCCCGTCTTGGTGGAGTACTTGAAGATGAAGGCCTTCATGAGGTCGTAGCGGTAGTTCTTGTTGATGAAGTTGTAGATGACGGGGTTGACGCAGCAGTGGATGAGGGAGAAGCACTGGGTGAAGTGCAGAGCCACGAACAGGAAGTTCTCCAAGTGGCAGCTGAAGGGCAGGACGCCCAGCAGGGAGAGGGCATCCACCAGCAGCACGCCGTGGTAGGGCAGCCAGCACACCAGGAACACCACAATGTAGGTGAGGATGATCTTGCGGCTTATCCGGCGCTCCTGGTCGGCGGAGGAGGAGATGGCCCCCTCCAGGAGAGCATAGGAGATGGCGATTATGGGGAAGGGTATGGCGAAGCCCAGGACGATGAAGCTGAGCTGGATGCCGACCATCCAGTCGCGGATGCTGTCCGCCGGGTACACTGGCCGGCAGAGGGTGCTGTCCGAGTGCGTCGACTTCGCCGCCTGAAGGAAGTAGGTGTCGGGCAGCGACGCAACCAGGGCCAGGAGCCAGACCAAGATGCAGACCACCGACCTCACCTGCTTCTTCCGCCGGCTGTTCGAGTCCCCGAACAGCGCCACCGAGAGGTAGCGGTCCACACTCATGCAGGCCAGGAAGAAGATGCTACTGAAGAGGTTGACGCTAAAGACCAGGTGGGTGAGCTTGCACATGGTCTCTCCGAAGGGCCAGTGGCCGTGCTGGATCAGCGAGCTCACCCACACGGGCAGAGTGGCCACCACACACAGGTCGGCGATGGCCAGGTTGAGGATGTACAGGTGGGTCTCGTAACGGTTGCGCTCCGTGCGGACGTTCACCCACACCACCACCGAGTTGGCCACCAGGCCGATAATGAAGATGAAGATGTAGAGGGTGGACATGGTGTAGAGGACGGCACTGCGGCTGAACCCTGCCGGGCACACTAGCGCCTCCACGTGGGAAACGTTCCCGTCCTCCGAGTCGGTGAAGTTCAGGTTCAGGTCCTCCCACATGTTGATGATTTCGGAGAAGTCGCTGTCGCTTAGACTCATCCTGGCCTCTCTAGTGTTCCTCACGACAAACAGAAAACCTGGAGAGAGAGAGAGACAATTATCAGGTTAACAGCAAAGACTTGGACAAAGTTTAGGGCATGAGACAGGAACTTTAGTCCTGTGAGTCCACAGTCAGCTGGTGTTTGGTGCGTTTCAGTGCTTAAACTGGCTGCCGATGGGAAAGAAGCCATGTAAAATAAGCAGACAAAGTAGACCTCCAGGACTCGGGTCTGTGATCCCTGGCTTGGGGGGAAATGTGGGGATAATTGTTGATCCTAAACACTGAAAAAAGAAACATCACAAAATCTATTCAAATAAACAACGGGCAACAGAAAAATGTTCAAACGCCTGTGGTCTGGAGGCCAACAGAGTGAGAAACCTGACACTACTTAAAAGAATGTTTTCTCGCTTGTTCATTAAGGGGGAGACATTTCCCATGGTACCTCGAGTTCATCGCCGCGCGGCTAATAACAAAGACGCAGCGGACGGGCGGAACTCCGCGGGCCGCGGATCAAAGTGCGGATCTATCGGCCGCCGCCCTTTGAGACGCGGCGTCCTCGGCATATGAGGCTAATCCGAGAAAGCAAACACGCTAAACGAGACCATGCCTTTATCCTGCCGAGATCTGCTCCGTCAGGGTCGCTGTGGCGACCTCTGCCCTCCCCGGGCCAGCAGCCTTCAGCCCCACTTTCAGTGTAGACCCCCACCCATCCCTCCACCCACCCCCCCCCCTCCCCCCCCACATCATTTCAGCTCTTCACACAGTGTTTGAACCCAGGACCACTGCCTGGAGATTCTCAGCAGTGTGGTGCTAAGTACCTAATTGCAGTTATTATTCATTTATAATATCCTCAATAATAATGTGCTTAATTTTCATCAGGAATAATGTCAAATATAGAAGTGAAGTATGTGTATGTGTGTCAATGTGTTTGCCTGTGCGTGTGCGTGTATGTAAATATGAGTGAACAATAGGGTTTTAGGTCATGAGACGAATAAGTCTGAGTTCAGCCAGAACCCGACAGAGGCCCAAAAAAGCTCTTTGATTGACACAGAAAGGGGGTGGGGGGGTTAGGCTCTGGATGGAGTGAGGTAGAGCGGTGTCCCCTGAACACAGAAGAGGTGAAAGGTCCGACACTTCAATGGCGACAAGCTTTAAACAACACGACACCGCAGCCTTTAGACTGAGAAACCTGGGGTAAAGGCTGCAGTGAACTGCTGTGATGCCAGGTCAGGAGTGAGATGTGAAACAGGATCTAAGGACTCAAAGTGTGGCCACGACAAGAGGTCACCAGGCCTTAAATGCAGACCATCCACAGTCAAAGTCACATAACTGACCACAAAGGGCAACTGGCCATAAAGAGGGCAAATGCTGCAACTGGAGACCAGTGAAAGTGTGTAAATTGTTTCATGGATGCTCAAGAAAGGCTCTGTTCACTTTTCACCTAGCACAAGTTTGGGGGGGGTTGGGGATAATGGGAGCGGGCACAACACATTCATCTGCCAATGCTCTCTGAGATTTAGAGATCTCTACTGAATTTGGTGCAATGGTTTGGAAATGAAACATCTTGCAAACTCCGTGTCAGTGCCAGCAAGAAACTCCAACAACAAAAACTAAAAAAGACAGTCCTCAGAGAACTAAAGTAATCACGCAGTTGAGAGCAAATTCTGAATAATACTAAAATGTATACTCGTGCAACATGCAGAAATCGCACTGCTAAAATTTTAAAATACCTATGAGGATATAATGCTTCCCTAACATTGTACAAACGTCTACGCAACCAGGCCAAGATGGTTTTCTTAAGAAAACATTAATTTCCCCTGGAAATCATCCGGTAAGGCTCTGTCAGTGACTGCCAAGTACCTACCAGAGAACAACAGTAGTGTTTAGTGGTTCACGTCAATTCTTAGAGCATAATGTTGTTTTTCTCGCTGTTTTTCTTTCCCCTGAACACCAGCCATATGTGCAGGCCAATTCTAAAAAGTCAACGCGGGGAGTTAAACAGGAGTGCAGGTAACACGAGAGGACGCGGCGGCACCTTGACGCAACTCTAGGCCGTCACTCCACACCAGCGGCAGGCACGGAACAGAAATAACAAGTCATTCAGAAGCGAGAAGGACAGCGAGGAGGACGACGTCGTGTTCTAACCTGCGGCTCTGTGAGTCGTAAAAAAAACAAAAAAAAACGCCCGAATAGCGAGAGGGACCTCTAGCTGCCTGCAAACCAGCCGTGTTTACAGTGCTTAAACAGAGCGGCCCCTCACCTGATCCCACGGCCTCGGGCAGCCGGCGCTTACGGGCACAAAGGGCTCCCTGTGTGGACGCAGTGGCTCCCGAAGCCCCCTTCATTAACCCCCCCCCCCACACACACACACACACACACACACACATACACAGGCTCATGCACTGTGGGAGCCCTGCTGCTATACATTGTCTCTATCTCCAAAGTACACACGAGCCGTCTCTTCAACGCATACACTCTGCCATTATATGTTAAATGCACCGCATTAAAATCCGAGATAGCCGCATAGTCTGCTCTTTTGCATCCTTTACAAGGGGCAGCTCCCCGAACGAATTTCCACGTGTTTGTGTGAAACGTAGGCATAAGCATTCACACCTGCACAACAACACGTAAACATGGAATGATTATGTAATTACACGTTTAAATATTATGATGCTAACTTGAGAGCTTTATGTTTCATGGTGAAGAAAAGTGCACCTGGGAGAATTGCTTTGATTCTGTATTGCACTGCGGAAACGATGTGAATGTAATTCACCCGCAGTTAATCAGCATCAGTAGCACCATCATACAAATCACCACATACAGTTTTTCAACGTCCTTTACGAGCGCATATTTTTTTTTAAGAATACCATTGTCATATCATTTTGTGACATCTGACAGACAATGAACAGGGTGTAATGAAGTAGGGTGTGATAAAGCTTTTTATAATGTTAATCCCGAACCGCGGAGGTGCAACAAAAGAAACCTGAGCTTTCTTTCAGTGTATGGATTTACTTTCGATGATTTAGCCACCTTTTGTGTTGCAAAAGGAACGCTACACTGAGAGGGATCACGGATGGGTCTACGGGCTTTCAATAAGCGCCCTGAAATATCGTTCTTATTTAGTATCGTGTCAATATTTCTTATAAAACCAGTAACCTCTGTTTCAAATCTCAGTTTGATGAAAAAGAAAAAAAGAAACGATTTAAAACTAGCAGCTGGATATAACGTGAATCCGTAGAGTAGAGGAATATCAACCCGTTCAATAGGCTATAGGAGACTGTAATGTGCTCTGAACAATATTGCATTCCCTCATCTATTTGCTTCGTGTGGATGAAAACAACATGAACACATTTTCCACCAAACATATTCAGTCTTACAAACAATTACTGAACCACTTAAACGTGGTGCATTTCCCCAGTCGACTACCTGTCTTGATGCGTATGCGCCTGCATCACTATATTGGGAGGTAGGCTATATTAGGATTCCACAACAATTTGCCATGTTTGAATGAGTATGTTACTAACTGTGGCATGCATATTTTTTAAACAATCAACTGAACAGGTTTTTTTTATTACAGGAGTACAAATGAGTATACTTTTAACAAAACACGCAGGCGATTTGTTGATGTAATTTTAACTGGAGCTGAAATAATTACAAATAAGATCATGCACTCGGAACGGTCGCTCTTACCTCTAACTCGGATTGATCTCCATCAACTACTGAGATTTTTCAAAACGACAAAAAAATGTATCCTGAGTTAGGTCTATCGGATGCTTACGAACGAAATGCAACCAGGCGTCTTTCGCGGCATCGGGACATTTCAAGAGTGGAACTCGCTGTTAATCCGTGCCACCAACTGTGAAAGCCCGGGGCGCTCTTAAAAACTAATGACTGCTACTTGCGCCAGCGCCAAGGGTTCCACGAAGTAGCAATAATTAGCTAAGCAACAACCCAACAATATCCCTTTTATCCAGACCTTACAGTATTTATCCTTTCGTCCAGTTTATACTTCCAAATTGTTCCCTTCCAAAAGGCAGAAAGAAGCACACTATAACATCTTGTTTTTTCAGGATTAACAGTCGCGGAACGCAAAACACATGACTATTTGGACTTATAAAAACGCAAACCTTACTTGTATGTGATATATCCTCCAGTGGTGACCACTTCGATCCTGTGCACTACCTGCAGGATACGACGAATCGGGGGTGTGATTCAGGGTCTTCAGAACGTATCTGTCTCAGGTCTGTGGAGTCTACAGGCAATATGGATAAGGACCGTCCCAGCTGAGTTACAGCGAAACTACCCTGTGCGCTCCTCGCATGCACTTGTTAATATACGGGAAGCTGCAACGCCTCCCGAGGTAATGCGGAAAACTGATTCATTGAAGTTTCTGCCAAAAAAACAATGGGACTGGCGAACGTGCAAAGCGTCGGATTTCCACTACTTTTAAAATAGCAGCAAACAAACATTTGCATCTGATAACAAAAACGTTTGTACGTCACATTATTTTGTTTTGTCCTTCCCATTTATAATGACTGTACATACACATGTGAATGAGTATCATTTTAGATCGGTCAGTTGTGTGTTTTTGCACTCGTTTTACTAGTAATATATTATGATAGGTGTTATGTAGGTGTTGGCAAATATTAATAATAATAATAATAATTTTTTAATAATAATTTATGAAATAAATGGCTGTCAAAAAGGTTGCTGTGTAATGGCATGATTAATTCAGTTTCTGTTTTAATAATAGCGTGTTTGTATTGGATGATACTTTCTAAAATAACAGGGTTTCTTGAAGATAATAACAACGTGTGCCATTGACTTTTCACAACATTTTATTTTTGGTTAATATTCAAAAATACAATTAATATGTTAAATTAAGGAGAAGTCAGCTCAATTATAGTTTCATATCTTGTTCTAGACAATAGCATATTTCCCAACGAGCCAGCAGGGGTCAGACATAATATATATCGAATGAACTGGGGATAGTGCCAAGACTGGCTCTTTCCAGTGGCTTCCTTAATACGACGAATGTGACAATTTGGTAAATACAAACTGACAGCTGAGCCTGTCTTCAGCCGTCAGGACAATAACAAGTCTGAAAGTGTCACAGTTGATTAAAAAAAAAAACTCCCCGTTTGGGTTTCTTGAGAGGCCAGGTGAAGGGGCTTTGTTCCATGTGAGGTCTTTTGTTTTGCAGTTGTCCTGCACCTCAGTGTTGTTACTGATGTATATCCTCTTGGAATGAACCCAAAGGCCTCCAGGAGGTTGTGTTTTAACTCATGTTGGAATTGTGTGAATGAGAGCGCTCACCTGTTCCTCTTCGCCTCAGCTGGAGTCTATATTTAACACCGACCGTTTCCATTGTGCCCGGCCATTAGGCCAGAGTCCATTGTGAAGCCCTGGGAGAGGACGCTCGGAGGGAATGGCCTACACGGATAATGTTATTTATTTTGGAGCACATTTCCAAAGCACCTGTTAATGCACTGTGTCAAATGAGTTGAATGACTTACAGAAAACTGTAAGGCCCTGTATTTGCAATGAAATGTGCGAAGTTGAAAGCAGTCCCAAACTTGTCAGACCAAGGAAATGATTCAATTAAAAGCTACAAACCACTGGATGAGAGGGTCCTTATTAGACTTATAAATCCTTATTATACTTATTAGAGCCAGCCTAATAAGTTATGCATCTAATACAGATTACGGATTGAGAGCTGGGCAAAACTTGAAGAGATCTGATAAGCAAACCAGCTGCAAGTGTGTCTGGAATTTGGGCTTCATTTACAAAAAAAAAATGTTTCCTGATCCAGTTCAGTGGCTTGATTCAACACACCAACAGTGTTCTAATAAAAAGTTTTATATTCCACATATAAAATGCCAAATATCATGAAGTCCAACAGTCAGGTAAAAAAAAACCCAAAAAACTATTTGAGTCTTCAATGGTGGGAGAGAGACAGAAAAAATAAATAAAACACAGCACGCATCTATGTCCCTATTGTCTTCCTAGATCAATAATCTTTGACCGTGACTGCGTGTTTTCAAAAGATCTCAGAGAAACAGCCCCGTCATTGCTAAGAACCTTTGGTAGTTTCTTGTTTTCTTGTGTATGGCTGTCTCATGAAAGGAGAGGAAGGATAAGCATTCTCGACTGGCGCCTGGCCATGGCACGGGGTAGCAGCTGGGCGAACAATGCCCCCCCAAATCCCAAATCTCCTCCATATGCAACACCCCCCATCTCCTCCACATCTGGACTGCACCGTGGAGCAAGGCTACCACAGGAAGGAGAGCTCTCAAACTTCCTGTGCCACCACCTGATAAGGGTACTTTCCGATGTAGCAGTTCCCACAGAACCTGCAGGACTGGGAAACTTCCGAAGCTCCTGAGTAACCTCACATCGACCGTCTGGCCTGCCTTGCACAACACGTCTGGTGACAACTGTGGGCTTAACTGACAACATCATAATATCAGACTGCTGGGAGAAGCTATGCTGGTATGCTGGTTCCCATGCAATCTGTGAATCCTGTGTGCATGGAGAAACACCTACTGCCCACTAATTCAGTAGGTGAATCGGCCACTGTGATTTATTTTGAATGTGATCTAATTTTAGCACGCAGCTATCACTACCCATGCTTCATCTCTGGGATGGCTCTTTAGTGACGCTAACCAGAAGTTGAAAGCGCTGTCTCGTCTCTGTGAGGCAGCGGTGTCCAAAATGGATGCTTTGAGGAGCTGAAGGCTCATCCACCAACCAGGCCAGAACTTCTGTTTGCGAGGAGGAAGAGAGGATGTGAATTCTTCACGTACATACAGTTCATCTTCTGACATATTTCCATTCCTGCTCGACAAATCAATCGCGCAGTCGGCAACGTCCAGCAGTGTCCATCTGGAGCCGATTAGAGATGTGACGGAACAAACTAGAAATGAGGGAATGTTAATAGAGACTCCTGTTCAATTGGCTGACGTCAGGCAAGACCTTTAGATAGCATTCAGTGAAAACCGAGGATATTAAATACAAACTCCAACACCAATGCCCCCTGTCTTTTTTATTAATAGGCTCATTAATCTCAGGGGGAATGTGTTGGCAGGATGGAGAAACTTCTAAAGCGGATTTTAATGAAGGGCTGCCCAATAATTCCAAATTAACCACAGCAAGCCCTTTTGTACAAAACAGAGGGAAAATTGTTTATCTGGCTTAGAAGGGATTAATGGAGTGAGTATTGATTTTTTTTTTCTCCCTATTTAGCGCATTTGGACAGGCTAAATAGTAGCCTGCTGAGAATAAGAAAACAGGGCATTAGCTGTTTCCATAATGTCTCTCTTGAGACATTTACTAAAATCAATGAGACATTTCCTATGCCCTGTGTATTTGTAGAATACAGGGTTCCATTAGATATAAATATTTGAAGGATGGTGTTTGGTTCGAGGGATCTATATGGTAACAGCACACAGGGTGGTCCCCTAATAAAAACCGCACATGGTGCCACTGTAACCAACTGTGCACTGTAACAAAGTTTACATTAACAAACTAGCGTATGAAGCTAATAAAAAGCTGTTGAGCAAGCAAGCAAGATCTACCAGGTTTGATTGCATGGTTGTTTCTACATCCATACTACGATCCAGAGGGAAATGGTTTTTAAAACCTCAAAATATGCCTATGGAATTTGAAACTTGTTAAAAGTGCTTTGAAGTACCATTCACAGAAGCAGCTCTTTTTGGGATTTATGAATAGGCCGACTGATGAAACCTTACCCTGTCACAAAAAAGGGGTATGCAATGAAGGTAATGCTGAGTCAGTCAGTTCCAAATGTCTCATTGGCCAGCTGGAAACCAATGGGATACTTTTGTGTTCCCCAAGAATGTGCATATATCCCAGCATGCATGTGTAAAGTACATATTTTATGATGGGTATTCATTTCACAAGGGATGTTAAGCTATATTAGCATGTGGCTGAGGGGTTTCTAGTGGAAGTGGAAGATGTCATATGGAAACCAATACAGCTGTATCAGCTAGGACTCATAGTAAAAAACAGAAGCATAATGTGCAATGAGCTCTTGCAATGACAACACATAATTTTAGGCATATGACAAAAATATAAACTGTCTTGGAAACACTCCTATCTTGCCTCAATATTGGGAACTTACAGTACTGTCATGCTGTGCAGAAAATTATATTAATTACACAATTTAGGTCACTGAAATATGTGCAATCTGCAGATTAGTCACTCTGGTGAATCTGAATACAAAAATCAGATAATTAAGCGATAAATTAGATTTTATGTAGGCCTATTAATATGGTTTAGCTTTCATAATGTAGGTCAAAGAGAGCTGCAAACACAAAGCAGAATTAATATAATCAAAGTAATTAAATTGAATTATGCATAGCAAAATAAAACCATAACTGGTGTACCACAGAGTATATACTGTGTATGTACTATTAACTCATACAGTATATACATTCGTCGTATTAAGGAAGCCACTGGATAAGCAAGTCTTGGCACTATCCTAAAGGTCTCTCCAAGTTAATTTGGTATATTCACAGAGCGAAACAGTATGCTTGTTATTTAGTTGTCAGATTGCAAATATATAAAAGCAAATCTTAGCTGCATGTTGAATTTTTACCCATCTGCTATGGACTCATCTTTTGATATAAAAAATGTAAAATTAATCAAATTAAACAATTCAGTGACACCCACCATTTTTACGGCTGTCAGTGTGAATGCATTTGTCAAATTAAACTGAAAACAACAATGCTATGAGCTAGAAATACATTGATATGACAATGCTATGATACTTGCTTGATGATACAAATGGTGCAGATATGATACCATAATGTAGAATATGCCATACTGTATATACTGTGCAAGGACTCAATTACTCAGTGTAATATCTTGTAGTTGCTTGTTTTAGCTTTACTGACAGCTTTAGGTCCAATTCTTACACAATTTTAGGAGTTCTGGAGGAGTTCCAGGATGTATAAATGTCTGTATTGAGCTCACAGCTGGTTAGCAGGGTCCCGCTCAAGTTCTTTGGCCACCGATTTGGGTCCCCATGGAACTTAAGTCAACGGGACCGTGACGGCCAACTAGTGACCTCAATCACCCTCTGCTCCAATCCGGGTCTCACACCAGTGCCACAATGGCAAGTGGCATTATCCTGCCGTTGTACAACTTAAAAAACGTCTATGAATCAGTTGTGCAACCCAAGTCAAGCAGAGTTGTTTAGTTCTGATATGTCATTATTTTTTACTTTAAAATCCTTAATCTTTTTGGTGAATTGAAAAGTAAAAGGCAACATGTCTTTGTGTTGAGGTGTTTGTGTGTTTGTGTGTTAAAATCATTACGATCAAGTTGCATGCATACATTTAAATTTCATATGAATTTCTGGGAAGTTACCACGACAGATCATATCACGCATTTATTAATATATGCAGCAATGGCTGCAAAGATCAAAGGACAAAGGCATTCTTGTCCGCAGGACGATAAAGGAATTACTCAAACAGCAAACAAAAATTTGATACCAGTCTCTTGCGCACTTTGTTCAATACAGGCTACGCACAATGGAAATTCATCACACTGCCTAGATTATTAATGTACTGCCTAGAGAAAAAATGAAAATGAAATGAAATAGCCAGAACAAAGTTACCTTTGTGAAATAATATGCTGCTATACGATTATATAATCAAAATGAATCCACAAAAATGAAAATAAAAACACGAGGTAGGAGTACAGAAGCGCTATCTCAACAGTATTTAGACTCTCGAAGCAACATCTTTCCGTTTTGCCTGAAACGCGAGGAAGAGTTCTGTGCACAACACTGCGCAGGCGTAGCATCTCGTTGCTAGACGATGTGCTGTAAAGCAAGATTGCAAACACGCTGAGGTTTCTGCGGCAAGTAATTTGTGAAAACTTTTGCTAACACTGACATTTCCAACACAATATTTTATTCTGGGATATCCATGGAATACATTTAACTTAACGGTAATTTAGAACGATTGGTTTTATTTTGTTCGTTTGAACCTGCAAAACTATTTGGTTAAGTAAACGTGGATACATTTATTTTGGTATTGAATTGTAAATTCAATGTAGCCTATTCGCCGTTGCGTGTAATTAGACTATATCTAACTCCATAGTTTAAATAAAATCGTTATAGCTGTATTGCTATTAGTATTTTCTGTTTCTCATTGTTATTTTCTCATTTGATCAATTAGTGGGCTACAGTTGAATTACGGAATTGAGGTGTGGTTTGGTTTCTTAGCCAAACTCGCATGATATGAAGAAGGAAGCGATTGACTGGGACCAACTGTGATCAGCTGGGAGCCATGTCACACAGGTAAAGCCAACTCCCTATAGCTGCATATTGGAAAACTGCAAACTCGGTCTGGTGCATAAAATAGTTTCCAATTTTAATTACATTGATTTTACTCCCGTCCGTTTCGTACAAACCCATAACGCCAGAATAACCTTAACAACACACGGAATAGTCATATCGCTTCCGCCCACAATGCGTCCGTACATTATTCCACAGAAAAGGCTATAGCTTTACTCTAAATTTATTTTCGTTAAATTCAAATGAAGCTTGCTGTGAGGCACAAGCATGAATATGTTGATAACATCAACGGGACTAATGATGCCCTTTGGCGTAGAAATGATCAACGTTATTAAGCAAGCTATGTCTTGAGATTAAAGTGTTTGCTCTGAGGCTTTTGTGTCATCCTTGGGAATATCCCTCTTTGATAATGTGTATCCAAATAATATTTCCATAATTGAAAAATATCATATAAAATGAAGGGGAAAGACCTATCTACTATTCCCCTTTAAATCACATTTTCACAGCTACATTGTCCACAGTGTCCATTCTGAGGAAATCATTCAGAGTAATCTTCTTGTGATTAATTTTTCAAACCTCCTATGCTTCACATTTAGGAAACTGTTCCCTCTCCATTGAATGACAGACTGACAGAGCAGTATTACATTGTGTGAAAACCAATCACCCTGTCTGAAATAGGTTATTGGAATTTAAAAGAAGAGCCGTGGAGTGTATTGTGAGTGGGGGTTTTTCTCAAAGCTTTGTGGTTGTATTTCGCTCCATGCTGTGTGGAGATTTGAAAGGCTTTTCTGCATTGTCCTCCATACTGTAAAATGCTCCGCGCCAGCCACAGAGGCCATGGCTATGACACAATGGGGAGTGCCCCCCCCCCCGGTTTTAGATTTATGAAACCGTAAGGGGGGGGACCTCGCTCTGCATAGACAAGGGTGCGAAGGAGCTCCCAAGGGGAGGAAGTGCACATTGTGTTTCTGTTCCCATGGCAACAGAGCCATCAACATGAACCCGACCCTTTAGTGGACAAAAAAAAAAATGGCAGGGCAAGCAGATGTGTCAAAGCTGTCATGAGGGCAAGAGCGAAAGACAAAAATGTTTTGGGCTTCCATACGCCCCCGTACCTACGCCCTCGCCTCTGTGAGGAGAACACAATCGTTGGCCGTCCCCCTGTCGAGGGCCTTCCTGATGTGTCACTCTGCGCTCAGGTTTTTCAAAACCCCGTCTGGAATTCTTTAACCAGGGCTTTTGTTGCCACGCGCGGTCAACGACAGGGAGGAGGAGGGCTCTCTCCATTTTTGTGTAAATCTCCCTTTCACAGATTCCCTCTTAGCCCTCCGCCCTCTACACCAGACCCCTCCCACAGCCCTTCAACACCCACTCCTGTTGTCTCCTCTTTTCATTTTGTGTTGCCCTCCTAACAAGGGTCACGGTGGGCAGGGTAAACACCCTGGGGCTGGCCAGCGGAGCGGGGACCTCATAGGAATATGAAAAGAAGCGCTAACCGCCCTCCCTGTGACACCTCATTTTCATTTTCAAGCACAGAACCCAGAGACTATAAAGACACTATCTCCCAATGGTGAATTGATTGAACTATATATTAAAAAATATATATAAATACCTGTTTGAGGTATGTGCTCTTCTTCTTCTGTGACCACTCCTCTGCTGCCATAGTACACGTAGCACTGTTATTACAAGAGAGTTTTTACAAAATGGAAGAGAGGCTGATCTCTCACAGATGACAGCTAGTTGCCTTTGGGCATTCTGGATCATTGCTGGAGGACGTAATGCCCAAGGAAACCTGGTCCATTCACCCACCCTACACCTGGCTAGACATGCAGCTTCAGACTGATTTTAAATTTAAGTTATAACTGACTCATTCTCAAACAGATGTTCTTCCAGGAATGGGGTATGAGGCACGAGGTATGAGGGATTTTATATTCATTTACTGCTGTGAGTTAATTTTATTTGGAGAACATGGTTGTCAAACAATTTCCAGACTTGCTCTTTGTGTGCACACAGACAGGGGTTGTCACAAGTGTTAAGAGTTTGTTATAAAATCTATTTTCTGTCTCTCACACAGTAAGGAGAATGTTCTCAGGAATACAATTATAAGCATAAAACTTAATTAGATGCCTTTGGCCGCAGGGTGGTTTTGCACACCATCCGTGAGCACAAGAGCTCAGTGACATTCTCCATCTGCAGAGATCTGAGACTGAGGCCTTCTGAGGGCTGCATTAGCTATGTCTGCTCGCTCTCTGTGTGTCAACGCTTTAGTGTTTCATGTTAAGTCCTTAACTTGCTTCAAAGAATCCACTGAGTTTGTTTCCAAGGCCTAAATTGGCTGTTGATTCAGAGGAAACCACAAAAAACTGCAGACACTGCAAACTGAAAGATTTGTTTGAGATCCCTGACATTGCGGCATGCTTGTTTCACCTCCGCCTCCTCCTCTTCCCCCTCATCCTCCCCCTCCCCTTCCTCCTCTGACTCTTCTTTCTTTCCCTTCCTCCTCCGCCTCATCTTCTTTCTCTTCCTCCTCTCCTCTTCATCCTCCTCCCCCTCATCATCCTCCTCCCCCTCCTCTACCTCCTCCTCCTCTTCCTCAGTACGTATGGGAGCATGTGGGCTGAGGCCCAGGGGGCCCTGCAGGACATGCTGGAGGAGGAGCTGCCGGAAGTCCCGCCCCGGCCGCAGAAGGACCGGCTGCAGGTGTTCCAGGGCCTGGCCACGTTCTACGTGAAGTACCTGCAGATCCTGCGCAGCCTGGAGGCCGTGTACGACCAGGTGGTGCAGCCGCAGAAGCGCCGTGTGGTGCGGCAGGTGCTGGACGGCGTGACGGGCCGCCTCCTGGAGCTGAAGAACGAGATGGTGGAGCTGGAGTTCTCCGAGTTCCACTTCTACGACGACGTCCTGCAGGACCTCAAGCTGACCCCTGTGAGTTCGCTTTCCTGTTTTGGAGATTAGAGGATGTTCCTATTATCCAAAGCCCGGTTTGGTGCCAAAGTGCATCAGCAGACAAGGTTTCAGGTAAAATGTTGCTACATATCATAGCGACGACATATTTCACCTCAGACAGATAAAATGGCCGTTTTTGAGTGGATCAGTCCTGGACTCAATATGCCACATTCTGAGTCTGAAACTACAGCAACCGTAAGCAGATGTTCTGGAAAACAATGTTGACACTGAATAATTTATTCAGAAAATTATAGGCAGCTCTAGCTGATCTTGACTACCCATGTTTAACTTGCAAACTATTTGCACTCCTGGATTGCATAAATAAGCAAAAAAAAGAAGCTATATAATAGATGCATCAGATAAGTTGCTTATCATTTGTACAAATCAATTTTGTGCGATTCAAACATGCAGCCTTCGATTGACAAGCCTAGGGCCTGAACCATAATACTACACTGCCACCCTCTTTGTCCTCTCAGCCCCAGAACTAACATCGAAGCACCCTACATTTGAGAAGGCAAATGTTTTTTATCACATTGGCTTCATCTGTTCAACCCCACCACAAGTTCAAGTTGGATTCATGTCAAGTTGCATTCAGGCCTTGATAGGGAGGTGCAATGACACAAAAATTCCCGGTGATGCAGATTTCAAGTTTAATGCTTTCCATATGTATTGGTCACTGAGCTACAATTCGAACTGAACCTAAAGAATGCTGGCAAAAACAGCTTGTTGATCATTTATGAACAATGAAATGCAATACTTTGTCTGTCTCTGAAACTAAAGGAGATTGTTCCTGGCAATGCAAAAGGGGCTTTTTAATTTTGAAAACCACTTTTCCTGAGTTGCACCTAAATTTGTGAAGATGAATGATTACAATAATTGTCCAAACATTAAATATCTGTTGGCAGAATGTAAATTGTTTTGTTGCTTTTCATCTGTGTTAAATTTGTCAGTTTTTTCTTTTTTCTGTGACTCATTCATTTTGTGCTAGATGTTAAATTAATATATCTTGTTTCACTGAACCAGATATCCAAAATGACTAAATCACATATCTTAAAAGATAATTGAAGCATTAGCCTTACTGTGCATGAAAACAAAATCACATACTTCTGTGCCAATAAATGTTCCTCTCTTGATTCTCCACACTGCTTTTTCTTACAGGGGGACCTGGAGGTCCCCATTCCACGCTACTTTGTGAGCGAGAAAGTGCGTGTGCTACGGGAACGTGAAAAGTTACTGGCTGAAATTCTGGCCCGTGGGGAACGCCAAGAGCCAAAGCTGGTGAGGGACTGCCACTGGAAACCCTACACCGCCATCACAAATAGGACTGTCAACTGCACACTGCAAACATTAAGAGGACAAATAGTTCATTTTTAAAGCTAGCAAAGTGCTAAATACACAATCTTTCTTGTCTTGTGTTTGATGGCTGCACGAACCTGTAGCTAATTGATTGCCTCATTCCACAGGGATTGTATTGTGCTTTTATCTGTGAATTTGTGCACTGGTGTTGTACTGTGCTTTTATCTGTGAATTTGTGCATTGGTGTTTTACCGTGTACTGTGTTTTATGTATTATTTTGTGAAACTATATGTTTACTGTCTTCTTGGCCAGGGCTCACTTGAAAAAGAGATGTTAATCTCAATGTGACTTCCCTGGTTAAATAAAGGATAATAATAACAATTAAAAGAAATTGCTCTATTTTAGAAAAAGTAATACATTTGTCTCCCATCAGGAAGTGCGAGCGCGCGCCCTGCCCATAGACGAGGCGGTGCGGCTGGTGCAGGTGTCTGAGCGCGCCCGACAGGGTCGTCTCAGGGCCAGCTTTATGAAGGAGATCCGCAGGGAGGAGGAGCGGTACCGGCAGAGCCAGAACGGCAACGGCAGCGCCTTGGACCCGCACGCGGCAGCCACCCTCATCCAGAAGGTACCGGCTCACAAGGGAAAGGCCTAATACAGCCGCCACTGCCTGGCTGCTTAGAGGCACTCAGCGGTGGTATCCCGAGGGACATTGACCGGTCTGAACCCACCCTGATCAGACCAGGAGAGAGCCAGCTGTGTCTTCAAACTGCTTTCTGCACTTATCATATTTATCTTATCTGCACTTTTTTATATTTTTGTGCTGTCATTAAACAAGTAGTCAGCTATAATCTACACCATTCACTGGCAATTAAACTACATTACATTACATTATTGGCATTGGGCAGACGCACTTATCCAGAGCGACGTACAGTTGATTTGACTAAGCAGGAGACAATCCTCCCCTGGAGCAATGCAGGGTTAAGGGTCTTGCTCAAGGGCCCAACGGCTGTGCAGATCTTATTGCGGCTACACCGGGATTAGAACCACCGACCTTGCCTGTCCCAGTCATTTACCTTAACCACTTACGCTACAGGACGCCCTACAATTAAACTAGACATTAAATGCATATTTTAGCAGCCTGTCTCAGCCATTAGCAATACAAGCATATTAGTCTTGACCAACTAAGAAAATCTTGGCTTGGGATCAGGTAAGTCATGTCTGTTGAGAGAGTTTCCTGTCTGTGGCTTGGCCCCTCGCACTGCTAGTCCGTGTGGAACGTGACAGTGAGTGTGTGCATTCCTGTAAGTTACTGAGGGAACTTCCAAACTGCTCAGGAGCAGGGGACATCATTTGAATTCAGAGCAGCTGTGGAAAGTCTTATGAAGAGTCACGTGACCTGAGTCATCTGTGAAAACATCTGCCAAATAAAACTAGCAGTACTCAAAGTGCTAAAGGGCATCATGTACTTGGAACATTTTTCGCATTGAAAAAAAAATGGATAAACAGGTCGAGATTTTAAGGTGTTGATTTTCTTGAGCTCTGTGAAATCTTGAAATCTTATCGCTGGCTTCTTGACATCTACAAAGGAGAACGTGTGGAGCAGCTAAAGAAAGGCACTGTCACAGATATAACGTGACTGAGGGCGATACGCTTCCTGAGGCACAAAAATGAATGCATTTTTTCACAGGAATGCACTGCTTTTGTGTCATCTGCAGGAAGAAAAAATCTATATTGTTGTGGCTTCAGGTATCTCTGACATTAAAGAGATTTTGTCCAACTTGTACATTTTGAATCTTGTCTCTTAGCACCTATTTCTTTAGGTAGAAAGATGAAAGAGTATCACTTATCACATATCATATTTTTTATGGTGTGTGCGTGTGTGTGCGTGACTGTGTGTGGTGTGCGTAAGTGTGTGTCTGTGTGCACGTGCTTGCGTGCAGACTGCAGATGGTATGGGCATGGTAGTGTGAAAAGGTTTCCAAGGCTAAGAAAATGTTAAATAAATAAAAATATCTTTTTGTTAAAGGCAAATGGTAAATGTCTGTTTTTTGCCATATTTTAAGATGATACACAGTATGTGTGTGATATGAATGATATTTCTATGATTAGGGGCAGGAGTGATATCAGTATGAAATGAGGTGATAAGTCAGTTTAAGCCCCTCACTGTTCATATACCTGATCTTGTGACTTACCCTATGTCTGATATATGGCCCTGGAGAGCTTAGCAATCTCAGCAAGGATATCTGAATTTTGAAGGGAATTCTTTTCTCGGTCATAGCTAAGGATATCATAGCATCCTGTGGGATTAATATTTGGAAGTGATATTAAGATTTTCGGTCCTCTGAGAACCATGCTAATTAAAAGTTGGCTTCGGTGCGAATGAGAACCCTTATTTCCAGGGTGATTGTGGCTTGTTTTTATCGGGAGGAATCTTTGTTTTGACATTGAAGTCAGCCTCTCATTCAGACCGTTTGGATAATGAGTGCTTGCAGAGACCTGCTTAATGAAGCGGAGGCATCTTACCGGGCTCTTGCATGTTGGTTTGTCCTTCAACCCCTACCCGTCTGTGCTTAATTAGCCCACATATCGACTCAGTACAACACTTTCTTTGAAAGAAAATAATGGCACGTCAGGACCGAGGACCTACATATGGGGTCTTGACTCGCAAGTCTTAGCACTGTGCACTTGGGCAAATAAATCAGGGCAATTGCTTAATTAATCACACTAATTAAGTTTATTAAATGAAGTGGGTTCTTGGTGATAAATAGTGGAACTGGCAGCCTGGCACAGATGAGGTGCTGAACTCTGCAAATTGAAAATAATAGCAGCAAATCTTTGTGTGCTGAAATCTTAGGTGATAAATTCCATAGAAAAATTCCATAGAAAAAGGCCAACACTATTTTTTATACAAATACAATAGCACGTTGGTGCATTTTGACAGTCAACTGTGAATGCTCCGTTACACACAGGGGAATGCTGTTCTCTCCTCTTGAACCCAGCGGTTATACTTTATGTACGGTATGTGTTGCAGGTGTGGCTCGGGTACAGTACGAGGAAGAGGATGAAGAAAGAACGGCTGGAGGAGATGGTGTTTCTGGGGATGGTGAGCACTCTGAAATGCATCTCATTTATTCAGTCATTCCACAGGGAGGAGTGAAAATATGCATGATCCCTTTTATCTGTAGTTCCTGAACACTGTAGGGAAATGTAGACAGCATGGTGCAACAGCACTTCAATTATACGCAATGTGCAATTCACAAATATTATAGAATAGTAATGAGTAGAAGCAAAAAGGTGAACCACAAATTTAAAAAAAAGAATTCATTCAGTGTTGAATGAATTGAATTGAGCGTGGTTATGTCTGTAGCTCTCAAAAAGGCACAAACACCGTGACTTGTACCTGCACTCAGGAGTGTGTATCATAATCATCACAAACAATACAGTATATTCATGACAGTAAACAGTACGAGTGTAACCTCTAATGCACACACACGTTCCTCAGGAAATGTTTCTGTCTTTAATAACCACTGTGAAAGCAGTCACAGACAGGGAGAGGTCAGTGGCTCTTCTTGCATTGGAAGTCTGATTTTTTTGCCCTTTTTTGTAAATTGCAGGTCTTTATATAAGAAGCAAGTGAGTTTGAGTAATTTGTGGTTTAAAGGCTGTATAAGTCACTGTTCGGTTTCCTTTGGTGCCGGCATTTGTAATCCTATTATCCACTTTAATCTTATTATCCCGTGAGTTTAATTACTCCTGGGAAATAAACTTATCTGATTACGTGAGTTATGACTAGTATTGGATAATGCTAATCTATATCTACAATAGAAAAGTATATCCCAACTTCTTCACATGACGAAGTACCAAACCAAGCTTTTCAAAGCCAAGAGATTTGCCAGTCTGTTCAAAGATCAAACTGAGTACATAAAAAACACTAGCAAACACACACTCATACAAATGGACACACTGCATCAAACAAACTCCTACAAACAGATTTAGGAAAGTATGTTATGTTATAAACACACAGATTAATGTAATTTAATGATGCACTTTTCCCCCTGAATGTTGTTGTGCATAGCAAACACTAGATTCATCTAAATGGAAAAGATTGTGTTAGGTCAGACGGGGTTGAAACATGCTTGGAAAAAGCCTGCCTGTATCTTGTTCACAATCAATGGAAGCACCTCTCCCAGTGCATCTCTCCCATAGCCAAGTGCTCTGATTGGCCTCTTGCACGGTAAACATTTATTCCCAAGATGAATTCATGTACACTGCCTCAGAATCAGACAGCGGTTGACAGGCAACCAGTCTGCTGGAACGGTAAACAGGTAGAAGAGAGTGTGTGTTTAGGGATGCAGTAAACACAGAGGGGAAGAGTCTGTGTGTGTGTTTGTGCATCTGTTTATGTGCGTATGCGTGTGTTTCTGTATCTGTATATCTGTACATCTGTGTGTGTGTGTGTATGAGTTTGTATGTGTCTTCATTACATACACGCATACCCTCTCCTCCCTCGCCCTCTCTTCCGTTCGTGACCTGTCTCCCAGCTGTTTTCCTGTGTGTGTATGTGTGCGTGTGTGTGTGTGTGCGCCTGTGCATGTGTGTTTCTGTATCTGTAGATCTGTGTGTTTGTGTGTTAGTGTGTGTGTGTGTGTGTGTTTGTGTGTGTTTGTGTGTGTGTATGTGTTTGTGTGTGTTTGTGTGTGTGTGTGTTTGTGTGTGTGTGTGTATTTGTATGTGTATGTGTGTGTGTGTGTGTGTGTGTGTGTGTGTGTTTGTGTGTGTGTGTATTTGTATGTGTTTGTGTGTGTGTGTGTTTGTGTGTGTGTGTGCATTTGTATGTGTTGGTGTGTGTATGTGTTTGTATGTGTCTTCATCACATACACGCATACCCTCCCTCTCTCACCCTCTCCTCCGTTCGTGACCTGTCTCCCAGGTGTTTTCCATCTGTGGTTTCCACCAGCAGGAAGGCTGTTTCTCACGCAGGCGCACTGTGAACCGTCCCGAAAGTGCGTCCCGAACGCCAGCCTGACCCCCTGACCCCCACATGCTAGCACTATGCCTCCACGTCGCTCGAGGAAGAGCCTCTCGGCGTAAAGCCAAGGGGCTGTGCTGCACATTTGCCCTGCAGCACTGCTGAAGCAGCATGTGAAACCAGTTTCTAATGCACAAGTCTGGGAATAACAAACTAGTGCCTCTGTTCTATAGTGCGGTCAGCCCTGCTGGTGATTCAATCCCGATCCCACAGAGCAACAGGGTGGCAGCGATTCCAGTTAGAGTGCATTCGTTTTGCCAGATGTGTTTGTTCCAAAGTGGCTTCCATGGCGGTTATTGCAAACAGCACCAAATGAACTACAATGATCCAAATTAACTACAGAGACCCAACAGTAACATTATGCAGTGCTGTATATGTGGGCTGCAGTCAGTAAGCAACGGGGAGAGATGAAGAGAGGTGAGACACGCGTGTGTTATGAAACAGCAAGCAGAGGGCACGGAAACACGCATTGTACTCCCTTGCGTTATTGTATTTTATTCCAACATTAATAAATATGAGTACATCTGAAATGAAAAAGATGAGTGTTTCCAGATGGAGAAACACACAAGGTGACAACCAAAGTACTAATACTTTGTTTTACTATATTAACTTCAATGTTAACAGTGCATATTGTGAGTGTGGAGTTTGCCGGCTGGTTACCCTGGGCCCCTTTTGTACTACTACATTTATTAATGACTTTCTATTCAGTTATTAATGATTCATCCAAGACGTCAACATATTCCGAAGTGTTGCCAACTGCTTTCAACTGCTTGAAAACAGGCTGGACTTAGGTGATCAAGGGGACCCAAAAACGTGTGATGTGAGACGGGAAAGTAAAGGCACGTTCATCACATCTTGTAGGAGGCCGTGTGCATTTGACTGCGTGCCATATTCATACTCGGAATTAAGGAGAATAAAAGATGAGCTCATTTATAATGCAACGGATCTGAAAGAAGAAATATTTCTAAAAAAATCGCCAGATTTACGGGATCAAGGGGGGTCCCTGTGATACAGTTTTGGTCATAGGACACACGCTGTGTTATTCTGTATCAGCATCAGCTTTGAGTTACTTTTTTGAGTTAGTATGAAACTTTTTTGTGTTACTTATTAAATGGGGACAATAAATTCGCTACTGGAATTTGACGAACATCTGCGAATGACGTGAGTGTTTTAAAAATGGCACTGGAACAGGACACAAATCAAAGACGTCATCTGCACTTTATGGCTAACATTTGCAAAACCATGCTATATTATTTAATTCATCCCCTTAGGGGCAGTTTCATCTTCGGCCAGCCCAAAGAGCATTCAAACACATTCACAATTTCCAACATAAATTTCAGCAAGTACTACATACTGTGCACTGCGAGATATCATCCATACATGTACATTCGTCATGCAGTATATAAGCATCCTAAAAATATTGAAATTGAACATATTGAAGTGAACCTGTGCCCCCTCCTGTGTACCCGCAGCTGCCCCCGCCCCAGCAGGGAAAGCAGAGCGCTGGGCAGGCACGCATGCAGCAGGTGGAGAGCACGCGCAGGCAGCTGCAGGAGAAGCACGAGGCTGACTTCCTGCAGGCGCAGGACCGCATCAGGGACTCTGTGAGGGAGGTGGACGGGCCCGACATGCAGCAGACCCTGCAGGGACAGATACGCCAGTGGTTCATCGAGTGCCGGTGAGACCTGCACCCTGACATCACGGCTCAGCCCGACCACTCAGTCTCTCCATACTGCTCACGCCTTCTGTATCCCAATAATTCTGCTATTACTACTATTAATTCTACTACTATGACTACAACTACTAATTCCACTCCTGTCTACTACTACTACTACTAGTAGAAGTAATGCTGGTAATGCCAGTAATAATACTACTAATAATAATAACAATAATACTAATAATGCTAATAATACAGGTGTTTTTTACCCCCGGAACTGTGCATTTGTGTGTATTATAGCTGTGTATGTGAAGGGTCCAGTGCAGAAACGGGGCCGTCTTTAGCAGCTCAGCCTCAGTGGGCAGGCCCACATTAGCACATTCCTCTGTGACACACGCTCGCGGTCTCTCGGTCATAACTGGTCTCAGCCACGCTGTCCACAGGTCCCCTTTGAGGCGCTTGCTTTCCCATTGGCCAGAAACGTACAGTATCTATGGCGATAATGAGGATAGTACGGCCAGTGTGATCTGAGCCAGTGTTTAACTGCGCAGGCTTCGATCTCTTAATGATGGGAGAGTAAGAGTGACCCGACCCCTGTAATGGGTGGAGCTACAGTGAGCTGTCAATCATCTGATTGAACCAATGAAATTAGCAGTATAACGACTGGTTCAAATCATATGGCATGTTGTCGCTGTGCATGCTCACTTTTCCCAAAGCCGGCCCTTGGGGTTTGCCGATCCCTAAACAAAAATGTTATCGTGGCCCCAAAGTGTTCCAACATTGTGTCCCAGGGAGGGTACGGCCCTAAACGACTGCGTGGAGCGTTTGTGCCAGCAGCCGTTCCACTGTTCCTTTCAGTGTTGAATGGGCCGTGTCCATAATGAAAGCTGTGGTATCGCTGAATGTATGTAACTCTAGACGGCCTCAGAGAACTGAGGGAAAACTGACTGGCCTGTTTCTCAACACCCCCCAGCTTTTACACACTACATCAGGGCAGAGGGGCTGCAGTCTGCTTTTTATTAAGATCTGATTCAGGCCATTACCCCATTACCAGAGACCTGCTCGTATGCCCCTGAGAAAGAACAGGGCCCAGCCTCTCTGTTCAGATGTTCAGATGTAGAATCTAAGCAGCACTGCGTATGAGCAGAGATGCAGAGGCCACTGAAGAGCTCTGTGGAGGTATGATAGGTTAATCGTTGTATTTCTGGATGTGATCTTTCCAATGTTGAAAATGAGGATTTTGTTTAGCCGGGCTTTGCTGTGTCTTCCACTGCAGAGATGCCACTGGGAAGTTTCCGGACTACCCCAGCGTAGATGATGGGGGGTCGCTGGCCATATTTGCACAGAAGACACCTGAGCAGGTGAGTCCTTTGAGTTCCACAGACACATGGAGGACCCAGTGCACATTATGTGCATGTATGGATTTCTCTTTGGAAAAAATGAATGTGGTTTCCACATCACCTTCTCTGCCACAGTCTGTGATTTAAGCTGGCGTTTAATACTTGGACGTTTTTATCTGGACACCTTTCTCCCTGCACTGGGTCCACTGAATTCCGATGCCGCTTTCCAACCAAAACAATTATTTCACAATCCATAATTTAGGATCACAGTCAAAGAAAAGCAAATAAATGTAAAGCAATGACTGAAATATCTTAAGGAAATTACTAACAGGAACACCAACGATAACAAGAATAGTGATACCTGCAGCGATATATACTGTACGAAGTAGGAAAAAAACATAATTTAAACCATGAACGAGTAATAGCCATAGTTCATGGTTTAAATGTTTTTTCATCTTATAAATGTTTTTTTGCTAAATGAAAATACAGGCAGACAGCCCAGTGCATGATGGTGTTATTGTGTTGCCATATTGTGTGACAGGTTGCCAATAAGTTAGGCGTAGCAATTTGATTTTTAAATTTCTGTAGAATATTTATCGAGTATAAAAATTGGACGAAAAGCATTAATTTTTCATATTACAATCAAACGGGCGAATGTTAAAAGTTATTTCAAAGGATTTGAAAAAAACTATAGACCAAAGACTGTTGGATTTTTTCATCCGGAAGTCTAGAAAACACTAACGAATCACAGATATTTCCAAAGGGAATGATGACACGATTTCTGAGGTCTATTGCACGACGGTGTTTGCGGGGATATTTACGATGTGAGAAGGGTCAGGTTGCAGACAGCCACATCTGTAGGCCTTAAGCTACAGCCACTCTCCTACTGCAGAATGAGGTGGGGGATACCCAACTGACAGAAACCCACCCTCCCTGGGAGATGCTTCTGTGGCGCCAGCAAAACTACTGGCCAATTTCCCAACCAGCCTGGTCCATGAATTTTACGTCCCTGACCCTTTACCCCAAACCCTTAACCTTAACTCTGAACCCTAACTGAACCCCAGCTCCAACCACAACCCGGCCGTTAACCTTAACCTTTCAACGTTCTGCAAGCCTTCTGGGGTATTTTATGAGAATTAATTGTGAAAAAAAAATACCAGGAGGCCACTCCAGTGAGATTTATCTAAAGAGATACTGTACATGTACTAAGAAAATATTAACTCAGCCAATAAAACATAGATCCTAATGCTGACTAAATTTTATCTGACTTCATTTTTCTGACAGAACCTTGGAACCATAAATACGAGAAAGTTCCCTAACTTCCCTTCATAGCGTTATCTTACGACTGAACAGTAATTCAATCTGATTTTTCCCGTAAGTGTTCTCAAAGTGTTTTGTGTTAGCAGGGATGTAGCACTGGTCTGGCGCAGTGATTTAACCATAATCCCTGTTAATGGATAGTTCCTGTTGGATCAGGTTGAGTGACTTTGTCTGCTCTCCCAAGACAAAAGGGCCATTCAGATCGTCTGGAGTGCTGTACACGGTCAGTCGAGTAAAGAGTGTAAGAAAAGACAAACTTTCATCTTTAATGGTGCCCAGGACCACATTATTTTCAGGAGGCTTAACAGTAGGCAGCCTGCATAATTCATGCGTTGTAGTAATGAATTGGGCCGCTCTTTGCATCTCAGCAACCCACATACATATCCATCTGTCAGGTTTTAAACCCTGTGTGTGTGTGTGTGTGTGTGTGTGTGCGTGTGTGTGTGTGCGTGTGTGTGTGCGTGTGTGTGTCTGCGTGCATGTGGTTGGCACTGTGTGTGTGTGCATGCATGTGCATGGGTATATTTGTGCACGTGTGTGTATGTGTGTGTGTCTGTGTATCAAAGTAACTGTTTTGAGGTCATATTAATCATTAATAAGTCAATAATCAGTTCAATCACAATTTGTGATGCATGTATTGACACTGACAGACAGGAGAGGCAGTGCCGTATATATCCCTGACAAAAACTAAAATTAGGGGCTGTTCAGCTACTGGCTGAAATAAAGTCATTAAAAAAAGTGTTTCATTTAAAGGTTGCTGCTGAGCTGGCTGCCAAAGAGGAGGAGAAGGAGAAGAAGAAGAAGAATAAAGGGAAAAAAGGGAAGTCCGGGAAGGAGGGGAAAGAGAAGAAGAAGAAAGACGGGAAGGGAAAGGGGAAAGGGAAGAAGAGCGATGCGGATTCTGAGGTAGGGACACTCCTCCGCTGAAGAGAGGGGATGGGGATTCTGAGGTAGGGACACTCCTCCACTGAGGAGAGGGGGATGGGGATTCTGAGGTAGGGACACTCCTCCACTGAGGAGGGGGGAATGACATCAGTCACAGCGGAGCTGAAGGCCTGTCGGCTGCTGCCACTGCTAGCTACGTTTCCAGTAGCTTCAAATTATGCCGTTTTACAATGACAGTTACACATTTTTCTCCTGGCCTAATGGAAATCATCATTGCCTTCAGTATTCAGTATTTCAGTTCGGTGGCTATTACGAAACTCTCTTAGTATTGGTTACGAATGGTCTAGTTCCAGAAGTTTCTGGAGTAACCGGTATGAACATTCATTAAGGCAGAAAAAACTTTTGCACAGAATGTACTTTGTTCATTGCTTCAAACTTCTATGTCCCCAAAGTTATTTTAATATCTTGCGAAATTCAAATAAGCTTGCCCTGAATTGAATCCAGGTGAAGTACAGTGCTTGATTCATGTAGCTGTAGCAGCAGCCGTGGAGTCAGGTTTGTAGGCACATGGCTGATGTCCAGGTATAGGTAGGTTTACAGCACTGCAGCTGTTCTGCAGAGCACCTGCTTAACCTGATTTGATTCAGCAAATATCCAACTCTGCGAATAAATGGTCTCTCAAACATTAACCGAGGAAGACTCAGTGATACCTACCAAGCAAATTAATAGTGTTGTGTTAAAACTCCCTGGCTTGTGTGTTGTTCTTTGGGGTTCTTAATGACTAACATATACTGTAGCAGGACTACAGGTTGGGACACTTTTAAGTTAATATTTGAAATAGATTTAAGTTAATAAAGTTTAGATAAGTAAGTTATAGTTTATAGTTTAATACGTTAATAGTTTAGACATACAAACATAAATGTAATGGGAGAATATAAGGCCTATAGTGCCTAGGTATAATTCAGGAAGGGGACTGGCTTCCATACTGCACAGCTCCAAGCATGTGCCTTGGGAAGTATTGTGTGTCGTAAATGTCTTCTGTTTTTGTCATACATGCCATAAGTACAGTGCCTCGTGGGAGCTCATACTGTTTACACTGGGTGGTAATTCTCAGAGCAGTTATTATAGCAGTTGCAGAAAACCGTTTCGCTCCAAAAAGATTTGACAGGATTATGTGTCCAATTTGACATTGCAGAGGCATATGAATTCACCTCCCGTGCGACACCACCGTCCAGCTATGCTTTTCAGGTGAATACAAAAGGGCCTCCGTAAATATTGGACATGTGAAATTTGAGAAAATCTTTAATGTAAAGTAAAAATAAATACACATGCATGTGGTTAAACATTAACAAAGCATCGTCATGGACACGTAACCTGACTGCTTTGCAGAGGCATTCGTCCTCAGCTCCGCATTAGGCGTTGTAGCTGAACTGTGAGGACTGGCTTGTGTTACGTTAGCGCAGGACGCTGCTTTCAGGAAATATCTCCGATTCCGGGAGAGCATTCCTCACATGCTCCGTTAACACCACGGGCCCTGCGTCCCCTTCCTCCTAAACCTTTCAGCACTTCCCCCTCCCCGCCAGCTAGCTCTGCCAGAGGGCCCTTAAGCCCTTTTCTCCTGTCACGTCTCCGTTTCTGTTCGGTGTTTCCACATTTCCGTAACGCGCATGCAGGCTACAGCGTGGTGATTAACCAAGAGAGCACACGTAATGCAGACAGGGGAAAAAAAAAAGACCCCAGATTCAAATCCTGGTGATACGGTTAAACAAATGTACCAATTATTTTTGTATTTAAAAAATGTTGCCCCGCTGCCTCAAAGCATCAGACTATTAGTCAGGGAGCCAAAATGGAGGTCAACGTAAATCCGAGTATAATTAAAAGGCGCGCAGCTGTGAGCTGGCGGCCATAAAGCGCATCGCTTCATGCCATAATGAAGTGTTCAGGTGAAATGAATTTGTCTGGCTCTCTTTTTTCAGTTGGGGCGTCCGTGTTTAAGTGGGTTAGCTATACGCTGGTGAGCGCACAATGCAGGTTTTGTACGAGGCTCTGCTTTCAAGCTCGGGCCCTTTTTTCCCCTCTGTGATGTGGGGTGGGGGTGGGGGGCGGTGTATAATTGGTGTGTGATTACTGGGGCCCGGGATAGGGTGTCCAATCCGAAACCAGATGGATTCAGCAGAGAAAGCGGGTCTGTCCATCCCGCACAATCCCCGGCAGTGGTCTCTCACCTTTACGAGATCATAGGCTGAGAGAGCGATGGAGATGGCACCACCTCTCTTGTCTTCAGCTCGGACCTCGAGCCATTAGCTTAGTCCCGGCTACCTACACGGTATTCATTACAAGCGCGCGGCTCCTCTGCCTAGCTTTGGTCAGGTACGCTAGAATGGAGCCATTGTTCCCGCTGTCCACCATCACGAGTAACTGAAAACGTCCCCTTTAATTTGGGCTGCAGAAAACGCATCACGCATGGCTGGTGCTCACTGATCCGGAGTCTACCTCAGAACCGTTCGAAGCGTGATTTTATAGTGCCACTTTACCCTCAGGTTGGGTGTGGGGGGCGGGGGGGCGGGGATCCAGGGATTGATGAAGTAGTACTTATCAGGATACAGTCATCTTCCCTAAAATTGGATATTGGATTATTTCTTTTTGTTCCATGCAAGAGAATACAGCTGCTCCTGTTTTAATCCCAATGACATAATGTACTCCGGTTACACACAAGTACACAACAAACATAGCAGTTACGACCATAACACAGTTATCAAGACCGGACCGGCACACTAAAATCACCCTGGGGGAGGAAGACTGAAAGATCTGTATTATAAAGTGCAGTTTTCAACCGTGATAACAGATGGTGAGTGTTGACTGATAGGTGTCAGATTGCATATGCTTAAGGAGGCAGGTCACACGATTCAATCAACCAATCAATTGCATTCAATTTCATAGCGCACTCTTAAAGAAATCGATACCAAGCATTTTTTTTTCAAATAAAAACTAACTGAAAAGGACAGTTATGTCACTTGTTTAATTGGAAATCACATTGCGTGACAGTAGCCAGGATTAATGAGATGTGGTCTGTTTCATTTGAGACAGAGTCATTGTACTGGAACACCACTCTGCTGTAGAGATATCCTGTAAAATATTGACTGCTGAGGAGAAGGAGAACCCAGGAGATGAGAGAGAAGCAGAGAAGGAAGAGCCAGTTCTCAGAGCAAGCGCCGAGCAGCCCAGGGGAAAGAAAAGTGATATACAGTGAAAAGCACAGACGAGTAAAAGCTCAGACCTGTTAAATATAACCAAAACTACACATGCAATGTATAAGACGTGGCAGTAGTCTGTAGGACATATTTATATTTTATATACTGATTATACAATATTACTTTAAAGTAGATGTCTTGTTTGCAATAGTTTCATATTATGATATTCTCTCAACACTTTGTCATGCCATCTATGTAAACACAGAACTTATTGCATAAAACAATGTAATGCTGCTGATAAAGAAATATGAGTAAAGTAGGAAATCATGGAAAACAACCCTAAAGACTATTATGAAAAATATAAAATGGGAAAATAGAACTGTTGCAACATTATCTGCCTTCCAAATGAAACCGTCCATCAGGGACAGATTTTTCCTAACTCTCTACTTTGCTGAAGGTCACCCTGTGATTTCCTTGGATGAACCCCAATATCACATTTGTTGCCCATGTTCTCTTCAGTGGACCACAAGAATATCTCTGTGCACCGACAGGAATGATGTAGATCTTGCTAAGGAAGGAAATACAATTTTAGTATACAGGTTAGCCCAACACAAGTAATAAATCAAGTTACACGTTCCATTAGTAAACACTGTTTAATTGAGGATTTCCTGACTACTGTACAAATATGTTTATTTATTATGAATTTTTTCCTTTTTGGATTGCATTCAGGGGATGTTGCATGGAAATATTTGCCCCTTTGCCTCTTAAACCTTCAACATCCTTGTGCTTGACTGAAGGTTACTGTGGAGCGTATCGTACCACACCCCTGAATGTCACAGACAGTACAGATAGGACAGGAAAGGTGGAGATGTGGCCAGTGACAGTGGGTGTGTGTTGTCTTTAGCATTCTCACATCCTGCCACTTCCTCTCCTGCAGTGGTGTAATCTAACCGTCTTTCCTGTAGAGGGTCCGGGTGACCTAGCAGGTCGAGGAACTTGTTTTGAGTCCAGTGGTGCAGCCACCCTGCAGTCTAGTTTGTACTTTGCCATTATTGACTGGCAGGGTGTCTGAAATGCCGATGCATGATTGGCCAAAGCATCAGCCAGGGAGGGACCCAGAAAGGTCCCTCCCACCTTATCACTCAAGACCTCTGTGCTGGAATGTGTGAGATGTGTTTGATCTGTCTGCACCAGCTCTTCTGATTTTCTCTAGCCCCATACTACCTGCCAAAATAAATCTATGCGAGTCGTAAAGGTTGACACATATGCCATGATGGAAAAAGAGTCTATAGGGAGTGGTTCAGCCTGCTGTGGGGGAGTAGCCATTCATCTGAAAAGCATATTATAGAACATTAAACATTATGCTTTCGGGACTGCTTGGCCCCATTTTAGATGACTGTGGAAAAGTGTGTTTACACAGAGGTCATCAGGCTTAGACTATGTGTATAGCTGGTTCTTATTAAAAGATTCATTTCTCCTCATATCTGCTATCTCCTCAGATCTTGGGCTGATTTTTGTATAGAAACACAACATCAGAGCTGCCTCTCCAAAATTGGGAGTCAAATGGGAATACCAGATCTATATCTTGGCATCAGATGTTTTTGGCTATATTACTTGAGTTTTTCTGTGAATTTGTGTATATACTGTTTAATGGAAACAAGAATTAAAAGTCCTATTCCACATTTAAAAGCAGAAGATAATGACAGTCATAATGTTATCGTATTCTGTTAGCCTTTATCCTGACTTGTAACCACGAGGAATGTAATCGGGTTAAATTTCACTCTGGGTTGAGTGGAAACCTCTCATATTTCATATTTCATATCTCTCATATTTCCTTTATTTTAGGAAGAAGAGGGCTGGAAAATGACCCCCAGCAATTTCCTGCCAGCGGTGGTGGAGGGGAGCAACACATACAAAGGTAAATGCTGAGAGTAACTCACGTTTGTAATGAACACAGAGAGCCTGGGACCTTCTAGGATCCAGCTGTCCACAGCAATGGGTTACAGCCATGTCAAGGGCTATATCTGGACAATCATCTGAAATACTTCAGCCCTTTAGACACTGGAACCATTCCTGCAGATTTCTTACATTTTGAAAAGAAACATACATTTTAATTCTTGTGATTTTAGGTTTTGGTTTACACTGTTAAAAGCTTGCATTCTTCTATACTAGAGGTTTAGAGTCTTTCTCTCTGTAGACAGTGACCTTGGATTCAATAACCAAAACTTGGAGACACAGTAGTGGTCAGGGTCACTTCCGTTTCAGCTCACTTATTTCCAGTCCATCAGAACCAAAATAAGAGCTGAACTGAAGCTGTAGGGATGGATGCTTCCTGAAATCAAGATGGAACTGAAACATGAGACTTAGGAGATTCCCCTGTTATAAGGCCAACTGAAACTCCTTCCATTCAAGGTTATTAGTCTAAGTGTGTGTGTGTGTGTGTGTCTGTGGACAATTACCACAACAAAATATCCGATTTGCCAATTGAATTGAGCGCAGTCGGGCTTTATTGTTGGTCCCTGGGAAACAGGGCTGGTTTCCTGCCATTGAGTGCTTCCAGAAAGAGCTTCCTCACAACCTGCGTGTGGGATATGCCGCTGAGGGGACAATGGGGACAGGGTCGGGACTGGGGTGACCGTGCAAACCTGCTCCGACCTGCAGTCCCACTGCCCACGCTGCCAGCTGTGTGACTGCACTGCCCACTGTGCCAGCTGCCAGGTCTCACCACCCTTTGACCCTGCTGCCTGACTGCGCAATCTCTGATTCAACAGCACGTGTGTGTGTGTGTGCGTGTGTGTGTGTGTGTGTGTGTGTGTGTGTGTGCGTGCAGTTACACAGGCACACAGTACAGGTATAAGGCCACTCTATATTACAGTAATGCCAATGTATTTCTCTCAATACCGTCTTTTATCTGAAATCTACCAGATGGGCCATAGATGTGTCATAGTTCCCCGTCTTTAGTTCCGACAAACTTTGGAAGACATCTATTTCATCGAGCCGTACTGCAGTTTGGACAGTGCCTAGGGGTGGATGGGCGGTTTCATGGCTGTGTGTGTGTGTGTGTGTGTGTGTGTGTGTGTGTGTGTGTGTGTGTGTGTGTGTGTGTGTGTGTGTGTGCGTGTGCGTGTGTTGGGGGGGAGGGCAGAGGGCAGGGCGTGTGTTCCGTGAATGAGCTAAGCGGTCAGCAGTATATCATCGCGGCTGACAGAGAGACAAATCAATCCGTTGTCGTGACAGCAGCGCTAGCTAGCTGAGCGCTCCTTCCTGCCTCGCCCTGACCTTGGTCCTGATGGAGGAAGTTCTCTGTTTGGCGCTTCCGAGTTTCGGTGAACCGTGAACGGGCCTGTGATGGTGCTTCACTCAAACCGAAAACCTGGTGCCACTCTCTCGGCAACGTCCCAACAGGGAGCAATAAGAATGAAGAGGCTTCTCGGAAACGAGAGAAGGGCTCCTCATGTCCAGCTCCTGTCAGCTCCCAAAGGGCCCGAGATTCTTCCAGTACTTTTATAGTCAACTTATAATGGCACGTTTGATATTGTGCACTTCGCTTAATTGCTCTAGTTTTAACGACTTTACTTGACTGCAATTGTGCGGAAATGCTGGTGTGCATATAATCACAATGGTCCAAGGTATATCCAGCTGTCAGGAGTCTTCGGTTTTCTTTTTTTCTTGTTAGAGTCTTTGATGGATCTAAGCCATATAATTTTATGTGCGTGGATGGTCAGTGCAATCTATAATTGTTTCCCACACCATGCTGGTTAGCGCTTAAGTTAAGTGGAGGATGGTTAGAAGGATTCGGGGGAAGAGATGGGACTCGGTGGGCCTGATTCCAGGTCTGGGCCCCACCTTTGATGCTTCAGAGGCAGTCGGCCTTGATAACTATTCCATCGCTCCCGAAAAGCCCTCATTTCCTCCCCTCTCCTCCTCTTCTCTTATCTGGCCTGGTCACCAGGGTTAGACCCAACGGCTCCCTGGGGCCGCATGTGGAACACAGCTTCGGTGGTCCCTGGATCAACACGCCCTGGGAAAACACATCAATCACAGCGCAGATATTGGAAATCAATCACCAGTGTTATCTCAGCATGTCCGTGGAGCTCCGAGCTTTGGGGAGACAACAGAGGGCTGTTGGAATGAATGATTGTGTCCTCTTCTTTTTTTTTTGGTTTGTTTCTATAGGTTAATTCCTCCCTTGTTATTCTTCAATATTAATGGAGTCCAGATTGGCGGTTGAATTAATTTCACTGAATGATTAAACAAAACGTCTCTCCGAATGTTTATTGCCGTTTGAAGGTCACCACGGGGTTTCACAGCCGCAGTAATCGACCGTCTCAACAGCGCTGAACTCAGGGAGGCACGAGCTGCAGGTGCGGTCACGGGAAGGTGCGGTTGAGTTGGGTTGAGTTACTACACGCTGTCAATCACTGGACTGCCCTAATCGAATCCCGCTTTGGGCAAAGCACTGATATTCAATCAAATCCATCTGTTGCTGCAAAATCTGCGCCCAAGTTGTGGGTTGTTGGAGATTTGAATAGCTGTGCCTTTGATGACACAAAATCAAAAGTTTTTTTTAAAATTTTAAACCATTTTAATAGTTTTTTAAAAAAAATAGCTTTTCTGTGTTGTTAATTTGATTGGATATGGATATTTAGTGTCCTTTATCTTTGAATCCCAATGAATCATCTGTTAAGCATTAGACAATTCTGTTTTACAGTGTGTCGATGATTTATCGTATTCATCCTCAGCAAGTGATAAAAGGTGTGACACTTGCATCAGAAAATATGGCTTTATTTTACGATTAAAACAGGTCCTTTAAATAATTAATTTACATTCCTTGGAGCAAGTGCCAGACCTTTTATTCTATTTACATGCATAATTCCAATTTTATAGTTAGAAACAAGTTAGAAAAAGTGAAAAGGCAGGCATGCTCTCAGACGTCAGCAGGAAGCAATTATGCACCTAAGTCAAAGCCATTTAACTATTTTTCGTTATGATTTCGCTGAAGAATGTCAGCTGCCACAACCTGGGCCTGAGGTTAAGTTCCTGAAGAATGAGGCTTTGAGATTTAATAGAAAGCAGGCTCCGTCTCCTGGCCCTCCTCTTCATGTGCGATTGGTCGAGCGTTGTCGCGACAACACCCCCCCTCAATACATTGCTCATTTGTTTTGATTTAGTGTAATTTGTTGTTGAGCATATGTGGTGGAACAAATGCAGACTTTAAAAAACATTGGTCTCTGTTATTCAGGGATTGACTTCCTGTGTCATTTGTCCTGTTTTGGCCTGATTTGACTGAGAGAGGAGAGTCGAATAAGAATAAATGAATCTGAATGATTCATTTATTCTTCACGGGAAATGGAGACATTTGGGCTTTATTTGGAATGTACCCTCAAGCACTAAGCGAGATTTCAGGGTCAAAACATTTAAAAATGCATTCAAATGCATGTAAAACATCCTGCCTGTCAAGTGTGCGATTTCAGGGAAATGTGTCTCCAGGTCGACGAGCTCCCCGCGGGGTTGGCTTGCTGTTTTATCAGGTGACTGTAATTTCGGTCTTCCCGTTGTGTTTAAGCGCTAATGGTGCGTAAACACAACCCCTGAAAACCCGCGCGGAGTCGAGCGAGGGATACCGGCGGAGACCCAGACAGCGCGTGGCGGACGGAATGCAGTGGCGGGCTCCTCCGACCCGGCCGCGGCCTCTCCCATCTGCTCTGGTGCCGTGAGCGAGACCGCCATCCGCCCCCCCGCTTCCTCCCTCCCCTCCAGTCCAGCTGGGGTGCCCGCGTGCTGACACGACCCCTGATGGGAACCCTCCGCGTCTGTTCCCAGCCTGCCCGCGTCACGGGCCAGTGACTCGGACCCGAACCGTGGATTTCATTTCAATTTCCTGGCCACGGGCCCAGCCCCCCGCGTCCGTCTGCCCGGCTCGGACAAAAACAGGTTATTGTCCAGATTAAAGAGGAAGCACTCGAGCGCTGGGATACAATCGCTGTTGTTTCTGGAGTCTCTCTCTCGTGCGGTTTGTGTTTTAAACCACAGCTTTATTAGTTACATCTGAATTGTTACTGCGCAGCCTAACATCGGTAAAGAAACAACGCTTTAATGCAGATGTTTTCAGCACATTAAATACGCACACAAGTGGATTTAAGTACCCTCTGGCCTCCCCCGCAAAGCCAGCAACACATTTTGCACATAAAATACACCCTCTAATCCCAAACCTCCCACGTGACATCTTTGAGATATTCTAGATTCTTCACAAAGTTTGAAGAATATAAAAGTATTTCATGATGAGAACAGGCCACTCAACCACTGTATGCTCATCATTTTCCTACTGTGTAGTAGAAGGAGAATCCCATTCTGTGTCAGGCCTGGACCTGAATACCTCTCTTTCACTACTTACCAAAAAAAAAAAATAAATTACTCAACATCTTTTCCTTCACTTTTTAAAGAAGCAACGAACATTTGTAAAACATCCCATTTTTAAATAGTTTCCACACAGAAGGATTAGCAATTTTGCTTGACCCCAGCATGGATTCTGCAAGGATGCCCCCTTTTTTTTTTTTTAATCCAGAACTCTCCGAGTAAACAGAATACTCTGTTTACGACAGTTTAAGGGCTTGTGTGTTGACCCTTTATAAAGGGGGGATACTTTATATGTGACACACTCAGGAAAGATGTTACTTATAATATCTGTGGTCTCTGTGGAAGCAAAGACGTTTGACATTTGCTTGTGAAATTACCCATTTGTTTGGCTTAGTAGTGTATTTTCTTTGTGCCAGGCTATTTTGGAAAAAAAGTATATTTAGCTAATGGCATTAAATAGGCCTTAGAAGCCTGACCTTGGGGCTTCTGTTCGCCACTAAAACAGGATTCTTCTAAACCCTACTGTTTTCAGTAGAATATAATTAACGCCTTCTTCACACCAAAACCCTGTTATGATAACACATCATGAGGGATGAAAAAAGGTAATTTGGTGTATCGGGTTGCCTGTGGTGCCTTGAAAAACAAATATTTTTAAAAGGAGATCACTGACCTGGCAAGCAGATTGCGTTTCGCAGTCTTTCTGTGTGGCAAATGAAGCAAGCCGCCCAGGGCACGCTTTCGCTTCTGCGGCATTTCTCCACCATTATTTTTATCGGAAGCCATTCAGTTTTGGCAAGAGCAGTTGAAGCAGCTGTTACTCAGTGGTTTGTTTTACTTCTCGTTTGATGAATCACAGTAACACTTGAGGGAGCAGGCAAATTGAAGGCTTTCAGATTGCTTAATGGCTGCCATCTACGCCAAGGGACAGTGCTTTAATGTGGATTCATATTGTGCAGAACATGTCAGCATTGTATACGGGCATGGACTAGAGGCTAGGTAAAAGAGTAAAGGTCAGTGCGTAGTGGTACCCTACTATCCTGATAAACTTCAGCTGATTGAGAACCAGTTCCCAAGCGCATACAGTAAAGCAGCGAAGAGAATAAAGTGCATTTTAAATTTATAAGTGCCTCTTCAATGAAGAATGATGTATAATGTCCTGTGATATTAACAGGAAACAAACACAGAAACAGAGTAACAATTGAAGCCTGCAGAGCAAGGCCATCATTCAGAAGACCCAGAGGGTTTACAATTAATGGAACTACTCGCCCTGATGCTAACAACCAAGCCAGTGAGTGTTGTTTCTATGTTCACAACTCAACTGGGCTACGTAACCCTCAAGTAGCACCTGAAATTGGTCATCTAACTAAAGCAAAAAATTATGGAAAGTCCCAAAGGATCAAGTGTTTCTAGCTCAAAATGGTAGGATCAGAAATACCTCGCGTGTGCAGTTTACTGTCTCTCTTAAACTCAAAATAAATGGCGTCATCACATCCTGATTGGCCAAGAGGGGAACGCACCAGGCTGCTCTCAATGATCAATTATCAGTCAGTTCCCACACCCTGAGCAGCAGGTGGATCAAATCAGCCTCCAATCCGCAGAGTGGAATTTTGATATGCTGCAAAATGAGAATGAAAATGAGGAAAAAATACTGAAATTAGCAGAAACAAAAATAACTAAAGGGAACGATCAGCCAGCACCAGATAATGGGTGACTGCTACAAGTTTAGTGGGTTAATGTCATCAGAAGCTAACCAGAGAACATGTGTGCACCATATTGTGTGGGGCTTATGACCAAGGGCCAAGTTAGGCCTTTTAAACACTTAGAGTCATACTCTGACACACGTATGCACCAAATTACAAAGAGCAAAGCTATGACAAAGCACAACATGTAAAGACGTTTTTTGTTGTCCTTGTTGTATGCAAGAAAGAATGACCTAAATTAGTTGAAAGCCATTCACCTTTGACATTTGCTAAACTGGTCCACTTACCGACTTTGTCTGCAAGGTCAACACCGCTTTCACCTTCCTCCAATCACATACTGCCTTTTGGCCCACTTCTGTCTAAATTTATCAATACTGCTGTTTAACCAGAAAGCATAGTCAAGGTTCAGTGGAGACACTTATCAGTGTTGTCAGAGTTAAGATGTCTGCGTGATGTGGTAACCCCTCAAGACCTTTAGCCTGCTTGGTGCTGCTCAAAATAAAGAACATGCATCTTCATTATACTTCAAACCAAGAGGATCCTACCACGAGGATTTTACATTTGACATATTCATTCAGGTTTCATCAACCTGTCTCAGTTACTGTAATCATGGGCAATCTACATACTAGTGGAAAATGTCCCCTGTACGACAGAGAAATGATCGTACTCGGTCTGATTAAAAAGCTAAAAGAAATATGGCAGATTATACTGTGGTGCGTTAATGCTCATTCACGGTTTGTGTGTACAGGACATGTTGTGAGAGTATGTACCACTGTGATTCAAGGCAACAATAGCCCTGTTATTGTCGAACAATAACCTTAAAAACAGACCAGTCACTGGCCATCTGAGTTAAGACAGGGTGTAGCAAGGGGCTAGCAACAGCAGTGAAGCCTGTCAGAAGTTTACGTCCAGGGAGACAGGACGGAGTAATCATTACGGGAAGGACAAACATTAACAGGAAAGGCTTGGAATGTTGAAACCCAAAATCTAGAACCCAGCGCCTTGTGTTCCGTGGGTGGAATTGAAACCGTTGAGACGCTGTACTGGAATTTGTTAACGCGATTCAAAATTTTCAGCTCAAAAACTGAGGAGCTGAAGGCTTGTGACCCCATAATTGGATTACGCCGAGTGTTTTTCCTTATGCGGAAATCAGAGTGCATATAAATGACGGAAAGAGAGCCTTTTTAGCACTGTTTAGGGTTAATCCAGTTAACCGCAGGACGTGAATGTGAATTGGCTGTGAATGTGGGGATTGTAACTGAAGATTCAGGGAATAGGGAGCAAGCAGGGAATTTGTGTTTTTATTCAAACCACAGAATGAATGAAGGCCATTCAATGTCTAAATTCCAGTATTTGCTGGAGTCAGCAGATTATAGGTTTGGTGGATAGGAGACTGCTTACAGGATTTGTATGTTTAATAAATTTCTCAGTAGTGAGGCGTGCTTTGGCTCGGATTCACTCAACATTTTCATTAACTTTGACTTACACACAAATTGAAGTCTTTTTTCTTCAGAATTCAGAACAGAATTTTTCTTGTTCAGCATCAGTTGCTTTTAACTTGTAAGTTGAGTTAAGGACAAATGTCAATTGAATCAAGGTCTTAAGTAGATACAATTGGTGACATATTATGACAAATTTAGCATTTGTGCCATTAAATAGCGGAAAATAGGCGCTTGTTTCTGGCGATGTTCCGGGGGGCAGTTTGCACAGGCAAGCCCTCACTCGCTCCAGGGTTATTTTAGTCCTGGCGAGACGACAGGGGTCAGGGACCTCACACCCAAAGCAGCCCCAATTTGCCCCCAGGTATCACAATACCCCACAGACACACGCAGGGCACCGGGCAGGCCCTGGCCTGCGATACAGGGATATAGAGATAGGGAGAGAGAGAGAGTCAGATGGATCATGAATACTTTCGACACGCCCTTATGTATGCGTCTAAGACATTTTGTTTCAGTAAGACTAAAAGCATGCTACAGTTGCTAACCGCAGAAACAACCGTTTTTTCAGTAAAAAAAAAAAAACCATCACAGCGGTCAGCTGCAAACTGAACACCAGTACGCCACATTCTACAACATATGTCAACATTATTAATCAATCGGTAGCAGACCGGTGCCAAATGCACGCTTGACATATTTCAGCTCTTTTAAAATCAGTCGATGGACCCCTTCAGAATTTACAGAAATCAGGAATTGCATGTTCCGAGTATTGGTGAAACTATTGTAAAATCTTTGACAATGAGGAGGATTACTGGTATCTAAAAGGATTAAAGTATTGCAGTACTTATCTGACCATATCTGAGTGCTGGTTGGTAAGCTTAACCCTAAGGCACACAGAGACAGTCCCCCCCCCCCCCCCCCCCGAGTATGTTCCATAGCTCAGCTAGCCCTTACTCTGAATTCTGTTCTTCCTAGTAGGCCAGATCAGGGAAAGGTAGGGAGAAGGAGAACTATAGTGCACATTCTCACGTGTTCGGGAACTGATCTGTTTCATGAGTGCAGGCCACACCTGCCCTGGTGCTAATGCGTCTGCAATCAACGGATAGTATTATTCTACCCAGGATGCACCAGTGAGAGAAAGCTGGGTGGACAATGAGTCCCCCCCCCATTCCCCCTCTCCCCTCCCCCCTACACAGCTTCCTCTTTCCTCTTCACTGCCTGACAGCCCGCAGATCTCGCGGCGTGATGGAGGACTCGGTCAAGTGTTGTTTTGGCCACTGTGGAATCTTAATTGCCAACTTCCTCCTCTTTACCTTTTTTTAGAGGTTGTTTATCGCATTTCATTAATGGATGAGGAATGCCACCTTTTGTGAAATTTCAGCCCCGCTTGTCGGGAGCACCGGCATCATTGTGTTCCGGTCCTGGAGTGCCTGGAGGGCGCGTGTGTTCGTGTTAAATCTCGTCTGACCACACAGACACTGAGCTGCATGTAGACGCAGGAAAAATGTTTGATGTATTTTACAACGATGGGTTAAATGATCATTGTTCCGTGTTATTTTCTCTTAGCTATTTACTGCTAAGATTAGTGGATGGAAGTCTGTATCCTTGTCACCTTCTTGTGCAGAAATGGATTAGAATTTTGAGCGCAACATAATTATTATAAACCTCTTTTAGCTTTCATACTTTCTCATGAAAGATATAGCTGGTAGGTAATTTCACATGATCAGCGACACACAGCAATTTGTTTTTGTTCGTGTGTGAGGAGTTTCAGGTGTGAGGGTGTCAGGTGTTGCGGTTGTGTTTAAGCACGCCTAAATAATGCATTATTCGGGTAATTAACACTTCATCACGCAAAGTAAATAAAAACAGTGTCATTACCTCGTAGATCAGGCCCTTGCTTCATGTATGTGTACCCAAAGAGGAATGGAATGTGTTTTCGGCAGAAATATCCATTTCATGCCACATTTGATAATAATCTAAAGAGAATTGTAATGTTGGGAAGACAGACCCAAACAGGCACATGATCAGGAGTGTAAAGAGAGTGCTAAGTGTTGGTTCTAAGGCGCGAATGGTCTTTCAGTCGGAGTGTTAACCGTGTTTCAGGAGTGTGGCAGAACCGCGATGAGAGCCAGAACTTCACACAGACCTTCGATGCCGAGCTGGTGCGGGAGGAGAAGAGGGTGGAGGTGGAGGAGGAGGTCAGAGTTCAGGTGAGAGAGCGGACCCTGTGCCCTGGAGCGCCTCGGACATAACAGGACACGAGAAGAGTGTGCCTCCGGCATAGCTGGTACAGGCAGACTGCACACCCCTGATCCACCAGAGATGGCGCTGTTGTGAGTTCAGGCCATAGACTCTGGTTCAGACAGAGGAACAGCTCTACTTAACCAATTTGGCAGGGCCCTTATACATAATCTGTTATATAACAAAATTGCTAGCTTGCAAGGATTGCATAAAACACGCATTGGCTCCTGCCTTGCAAAGATTTAAAGGGAGGAGGTGTTAATGAAAAGACCTTTAATCCTGCACTTTGCATGGGTGGGTCCACAGGTGAAATGACCTGGCAATCTTGGCAGTGCGTCGAGAGGAAATGTAGGCTAGGTGAATTAGCATGTCAATCTTGAGGTATAGGGCGGGGATGCGGGTGTGGAGTTACCCGTCGATCGCTCAGTTTGATGGGAGAAAGCAAAGATGCCATTTCGAGATGAATCACCCATATATTTTGCTCTTCAAAGGTTGATGAGCTGATGAGACAGGAACTGAAGAACCTGAAGATCCTCGTGGACCGAGTGAAAGACAAGAAGAAGAAAGGGAAGAAAGGCAGCAAGAAGGTAAAAAGAGAATGCTACTGTAGTACGACTGTACTACTTTTCTGCAAATGAATACTGCATGGGTCCTACATATTTGTCTATATTTTACACTTATGGAACTATTCTTTTTACCAGTTTCTGGTAAAACGCCAAAACGAAACAATTTGTGAATATTTATAGAATGCAATATACTGCAGATATTTTAAAACAAGATCACCACAATGTATGGGTTATTATACAAATGAATGCTACTTTAATATTTTTATTTATGTATATAAATACACAACACTGAAATATGTGAATAATTTTATTTACTGTATATTTACCAACCTACAGAGTAAGGAGTACAGATGGTCCAGACCATACTCTGTGAAAATAATGCTGCACATTTTCCTGTGTCCGCATATTTATAGTCTATTGTGGTTTATTTTATTTTCATAAGGGAAAGCAATCAGAAAAGTAAAGTCTGCAAGTTCCCCAAACTCCATCACGAAAATATGCTGCTGCTTCCTTTGACTCCGAGTGGAGTCAGAACAGTAGTAACTGCTCTGCTTCAAAGCACTGGTGATGGTGGAACTGGTAATGAACCTTAGCAGGGGGTCCCCATGGTTCCAGAAACTCATTTCCGGACCAGTCTAATCCCTCTCCCAGTGCTCCAGTGCGGTCCAAGCAACCGCAAACCCGGGGGGTGGGTGGAGTGGGGGGGCTCATAAAAACAAACACTGAAGCTGACGCTGACCCCACCACCATCATCATCATCATCATCATCATCATCGCCATCATCATCAGGCATTCATGGTCAAGTGAATCTCTCTGGCCGACCGCGGCGGCACCATTAGCCCGTCAGCGGTGGTCGTCCGTTCCAGGCGGATCTCCGGGTCTTTCCCCCATCCTTCACGGGGATGGGCCGAGGGGCCACCGGCCGGTTGGTCCTGCCGGTCAGACGCGGTCATCTCACAGCTCAAGCCATGCGTGTCTGAGTACACACGGCCAGCACCGGGGGCCTGTGTGGGGCTCATTAAACCCGTTAAGTGAGTTTTAATGAGTTTTGCACACTGCCACATGTGTGGGGCTTCGAAGTGCCGGATGGGATGAGGGGCAGGATGTGTGGGGCCTGTCCCACGTTGCTGTTGGGCGCAGGCCCCATGTGGCTCAGTGCAAAGAATTCAGGCGGTTCTGCAGGAAAAAAGGGGGTCCTCTCTCATGCTAGATAGGCATACCTAATAAAGTGGCCACTAAGTGTATATTCTTGTATTTTATTATTATGTTTTACTGTATTTAATTGCAGTTAGAATGATACAGTTCTGTTCTGCTTCAATGTAGGTTGAAATTAGGATTTGGTTTAGGGTAAAGTTGAGACCTGGGGTTTGGGGGTTAGGCTTGAGTTAGGGTTAGGGTTAGGGTGGTGGGATAGCAGTTTAGCTCTGTTTTGAGGTTGGATAGAGGTTAGTTCAGGACTGTAGGGGTTGGGTTGGACTTAGTTTTGGAGCGGTTTGGGTTGAGGTTAGGCTAGGGATGGGTTTGGGGTGTAAAATAACAATCTTTAATTCAAATTGTTGAGGAAAGGACTACGAAGATAAGGTACACATTATTACATGCAATAAGGAGAGAATTCACAATGCATCAGCAGCAAACTGTACTCTGTGTCAAAACTATACACGTGGCACATTTTATATTATTCATTACATTTACATTAGGCAGACGCTCTTATCGAGAGCGACGTACAGTTGATTAGACTAAGCAGGAGACAATCCTACCCCGGAGCAATGCAGGGTTAAGGGCCTTGCTCAAGGGCCCAATGGCTGTGCGGATTGTGGCTACACTGGGATTAGAACCACCGACCTTACGTGTTCCAGTCATTTACCTTAACCACTACGCTACAGGCCACCCACACCATTATTCCAGACATACTCTTCTTGGTCCCACTGAATGAACTCTTAAGCAAAACATCTTTATCATATGGCTGGGCAAAACAACCTTATCTGACTGCTGATGAGCAAACAGACACAAGCATGTGATTGCTTAAAAGTAATCGCTTAACTGTACGTGGTCTGCCACAAGTGGTATCGGCTTTGGATAAGAATGTCATTGGGAGCCTCAGGAATATTTTGCAGAGTTCACTTATTGTACGCTTACTGTCAGCGGTCTGGTTGCAATTTTTATTATGCTGGCTAGTCCTTTTGTTACTGTTCAGAGATGAGAATGTTTTGACTTTCTTGACAGAAATATGGCACTTCGTGTCTTGCTTAGACTAAAACCTTACACCTTTTGCAGACGGCCATTGACGTTTGGCATTCTTCTCATAATTTGCCTAAATATCTTATTTGGAAGGGCAACATCTTTTCCAAAGCAGTGAAGGCTGGCCCGCTTTCAGTAAACAAACTAAGACAGAACACAGCCAGACTAACTCCTGACAGGGTGCCAGTTGTCGATTAATATCCCTCTTGTCAAATCTGGCAACCCTCCTTTGTTTATACACTGATCCTCCTGTAGAGCACAATGCAGTCGGCCTCTTATCCACTGATTCGGCCTTCTCCCCTTCGGGCTGCTCATTCTGGCTGCGATTTACAGGACGCTGAAAGTTGTTCCGCTCCGGGATTGTCTGAGCGCTCGCTCCTCGCCCCGTGATGGATCGAGTGTGGCTCGCAGCGCGCCCAACTCCCGCATGTGTGCAGGCCCCCCACCGTGCGTGAGTTAGGGCTCACAGGGGGGTCGTTTTCCTGCTGGGGTCCTCCTCAGAGAGCTTTCCAACCCCACAGCCAGAACTCCCATCTCCGCAGTCCAACCGTAGAAATGCAAAGTCTTCCCCGGTATGATAAGAAGTAGCAAGATGGCTGTTGTTTTGCGGCTTTTAAACAGTAGGTTTTTCATGAGATGTTCCAGATGTTCCAGAACCAGTATCAGTTAACAGTAGGGATTGTTACATCATTATTTGATTGCTCATTTCATTCAGAACATTCTAGTCATATTTGTGAGCTTATGCCTAAATAAATATATACTTGCTTGTATTTTATATGTTGTTCATGCTGCTCCTCTCTCTTTTTGTATGGTGCTCGACTGTCTGCTAAGCTACCTACACCTGTAAGTTTTTGTAACAGAACAGATTATAGCATTTTTTGTCCATCCCAAAAGTCATGAAATTAGTGCACTGATCAGATCTGTGTGCCATGAATTCATCAAGAGTAAAGACTGGACTCCTCCTAATCATTTTTCATTTTATACCTTCATTTCTTTTCTGTTTTGTTCACTTCAAGATGTTAAGGTGTCAATTTGAGACACTATGTATTGCTATTGTCTTGCATCGATCACAACAAATAGAAAATAATTTTTCATCCATTTGTGATTATTTACTAGTATTATTTAGTACATGGAATCTTCAAATCTATACCTCATAGTCTGTCACCATATACTATCTATTCTTCTGTCATTTCAATGGAAGAAGTGTGAGTGACTTAAGGTTCACTGGAACAAAAAAATGTTTTAAAAAAAAGTACAAAGGAAACCCATACTCTAAAGGTGATGATTTAACAGGGTGTCGTTTTCACACTCAGAGATGACTAAGTGGTTATGTGGAGGTCAGCACTTGCGCAAGGGAGCAGGCCGCGTGTTTTGGGAAGGACTGAGAGAAATGTTGCCGGGAGAGTCCAGCCTTGGGACTGACATTGCCCGGGCGGTTTGGAAGAACACTGTGTAGGAAAACACATAACAGAGTCCACCCTGTGGCTCCCAGCCAGTGGGTGTGCGGGGCATGGAGGATCCAAACAGCCTCTGACTTGAGCTAGGCTCAATAACCATTCATTGTGTAATTATGAAATATGTTACAACATAACCTGCTGTATAAAATTATTATTGCAAACCTTTCATGTAACTTCAAATCAGAACCTACTTAACTCGCTCACTCAACTCACTGTTTAGTTTCACTAGAGCTTGTTTTTGGCCCAGTCCAGTACTGTGTGCAATTATAGTCTAATTGCCCTACTTGGTTTTGATCGTGTTGTTTGTTTTTATTTCTTTGTGCTGATTCAATTGAGATATAAATAAAATATCTAAATTAAGATCTAAATAATTTGTCATCTAAATTTGACACCAGAGTTGAATAAACATAACAGAATAATAATATTAATAATAATAATAATATTAATAATAATAATAATAATGAAAAATCACTCATAATATAGTGATAGGTTCTGTCTGTTGCTCTATACCAGAGGTAGGTTGTTCAGGCCCCAGTGTAGCCACAATAAGACCCATGCAGCTGTGCCCCCCCTGGAGCAAGGCCAATGAGCCCACATTGCTCCAGGGGGGATTGTCTTTCCATTGTCATTCCATCCACAGGAGCAGAGATGCCCTGATATCTTGTGTGTGTAGGACATTACGAGCTGCCTTGTACAAGCAGAACCCACAAAAAACCCCTCCACCCATTTTCCCCTTTCCTACATCTGCTCTGAGACTGGCCTGTGTTTCCCTGTTTTGATGATGACATTTAGAAGACCTCACACTTTCTTGCATTAAATGTCCTTGTTTCCAACCATAGAAGAAGAAAGGGAAGGGCTCTAAGAAGAAGAAGAAGAGGGAGAAGGATCAGACAGCGGACAGGTCTGTGATGGAGCTGTTCTTCTGACAGTTATTTCCTCTGTTGATGCATTAGCTTGGTCACCACTGGACTGCATATAGTAGACATTGCAAGGGTCCAGTGCAGGCATATAAGCATTGCCCAGGGATGACTTTGATCCAGTGTTGAATGGAAAATAATAATGAAAATAGAAAGTGGAAATTTAAATCTTTCAGCAACTGGTTCGTTTCATTTGTCATCGTTTGGTTTTGTGGTTAAACCCTCTGGAGGAGGATTTCCCCATGAGCAGACTTATGGTTTAGGAATCGTTGACTGCTCCACTTAATTGGTTCTCATTTCAACTTCCCACTAATGACAAACATATTCTGACAAGGCTGCAGTGGAGGTATTTGTATATGCATATGTTATATTATCTTACTGTATTTTAACCAGTTTAGCCCCGATTTGTTTTCTTTCAGAAGTGTGTGCTGCAGCCAAAAAATCTTTTTTGAATCTTGCTGTTCAACAGTGCAGTCATAACCCAGTCATTTGTGTGGTAGGGCCAGGCAGACTGTAGGCGCCGTTAGGCCGTCTGGCAGCCCCTCCCTTCCTGGGTGAAGTTCTCAGGACTCCCAGTACTGATACAGTCAGAATTCATCTTCAGACCAGTGGGTGTGTCACCACACTCAATACCACAGCTTTGACAATTAATACGTTTTGCATGTCTGATGATCTGATGGCTTCCTCTCTGTCTCTTTCTGTGTTTGCAGGACCATCGAGTCGCTGTTTGAAGAGCTGGTCGTAGAGGGATTCCTGATCAAGCCCATGAACGTCAAACTGTCTGAATACGTCGGTACTGGTCACTCACTACCACTATTCCTAGTATCTCTCCTCACTGGTCCAGTATCTCTCTACAGGGTCACTCACTACCACTATTCCCAGCGTCTCTCCTCACTGGTCCAGTACTTCTCCACAGTGTCTCTCCCGTGTCTGCCATTTCACCCATTCCGTGTGAGCTTGTGGCCCGTGCTCTGGTTCAAGTGAAGTGTCCATGCCGATATTAGTCTGGAGTCCCACCTGTGCCCGGTACAGCAGCTGAACAGCAGCCGTAACGCGCAAGCTAAAGCTAAAACACATTCTGGAAAAATCCGAAGAATGTTTTCCAAAGTACCCAACTCGTGGCCAAGAGCAGAGAGGAGATGTTATGGAGCGCGGTATGACTCACGAGTTCGGTCAACCGCCCAGTCGGGCGGGGTTTCTCCTACGAACCCAGTCGCGCTCTCTCTCCATTCCACGGGTGCGTTTCACAGCTGTAGCGAAAACAGTGGAAGCAGGCCACTGAGGGAGTATCGATATTTAATAGCATTTATTACATAAACACGCGTCGGAATCCCCCCGAAAGGAAACGTAGGAAACAAAGTGAACTCTACTCTGCTTCTGTCTCCTGCACTCTATTATATATCTGCCCCGCACCCTTTATGAAAATACCCTTATCTAGTGTTACGGGAAGCTGAGCTGGAAACACATCTTTGTGTTATCCTGATGATGTGAGCTGTCAAGATGGGGAAGGGTTGGCCGCACGGAATATTGTGGACAGTTAGCAGAGGGAGTTCTTTAGATTTTTGGAGACTTTGGAGGATTGCTTAAGGCACACCTTACAGTACAGGTACAGTAGAGCAGGAGCTCCATTTGTTAAAGGCTTTGGTGCATCGATGAGCCTCATGGTCTCAAATTGAATCTGGACCGCTCCAATGCCGACTGGCAGGTAGCTCCATAGAGTGGTGTGCAATTGCCAATTGTATCGGTCAGAGCACAGGAGGATCTCAGTAGGTTAGCGGTCCACGTTTCTAAGTTTCCCCGCTAGTTGATCAAGCACCTGCGGACTACCGACCCAAGCTGCATAATGATCTTCTTCTGATTCAGCTCTGTGCGAGCTTGGCTGTGAGCTGCCGTAGGAAATGAAGCAGGCTGGTGACATCACATGTTTCAGAGGAGAACCGCGGAATGCGAATGTCAGATCAAGCAAGAACGTAGCAAAGGAGATCATTTGGATATTCCAAATTAGGGTGGGAATTGGACATACTGTATTCCGGCTCGCACTGTCTGCCAAATTATATATTTTTTTAAAAGAAGATAAAATAAGTATTGAACACGTCACCATTTTTCTCAGTAAATATATTTCTAAAGGTGCTACTGACATGAAATTTTCACCAGATGTCGGTAATAACCCATGCAACTCACACATGCAAATAAATCAAACCTTGATGTCCATAAATTAAGTTATGTGTAATAAAATGGAATGAAACAGGGAAAAAGTATTGAACATGGTGGAGGTGCAAAAAGGCACCAAAAGCCAAGACAACAGCTGAAATCTATCAGTAATCAGAAAGCAATCCTGCCCCTTGTCAGTGCAAATTAATTACTGGTTCGGTCCCAACTGATGGCTTATAAAAAGGTGTCTCGTTGCCAAGGTGTCACACAAGAAACATCTCATGATGGGTAAAAGCAAAGAACTCTCTCAAGACCTTCACAACCTTATTGTTGCAAAACATACTAATGGCATTGGTTACAGAAGGATATCTAAACTTCTGAATGTTCCAGTGAGCACTGTTGGGGCCATAATCCGGAAGTGGAAACGACATCATTTCACCATAAACCGGACACGACCAGGTGCTCCTCGCAAGATTTCTGACAGAGGAGTCAAAATAATTATCAGAAGAGTTGTCCAAGAGCCAAGGACCAGCTTCAGAAAGACCTGGAATTAGCAGGTACAATTGTTTCAAAGAAAAAAATAAGTAACGCACTCAACAGCCATGGCCTGTATGCACGCTCACCACGCAAGACTCCATTGCTGAAGAAAAAACATGTTGAAGCTCGTTTAAAGTTTGCTGCACAACATTTAGACAAGCCTGTGAAATACTGGGAGAATATAGTCTGGTCAGATGAGACCAAAATTGAACTCTTTGGATGCCATAATACACACCATGTTTGGAGGTCAAATGGCACCGCACATCACCCCAAAAACACTATACCAACAGTGAAGTTTGGAGGTGGGAACATCAAGGTGTGTGGCTGTTTTTCAGCATACGGCACTGGCAAACTTCATGTAATTGAAGGAAGGATGAATGGAAAAATGTACCGAGACATTCTTGATAAAAATCTGCTGCCATCTACCAGGATGATGAAGATGAAACGAGGGTGGACATTTCAGCAAGACAATGATCCCAAACACACAGCCAAGGAAACTCTCACTTGGTTTCAGAGAAAGAAAATAAAGCTGCTAGAATGGCCCAGCCAATCACCTGACTTGAATCCAATAGAAAATCTATGGAAAGAAAAAAAAGATTAGAGTTCATAGAAGAGGCCCATGGAACCTTCAAGATTTGAAGACTGTTTGTGTGGAAGAATGGGCCAAAATCACACCTGAGCAATGCATGCAACTAGTTTCTCCATACAGGAGGCGTCTTTTACCCGCTGTATATATATATATATAAATAGGAAGGAAGGAAATCGCACATCAACTGACGCGATTCGTCCTTGTTTCAGTGATGACTCAGTGAGCGCCTGCCTTCCCGAAAAGGCCCATCTCAGTCACGTTGCTCCTCTTCTCTGGCTCCCCAGCAGTAGAGTGGGCTGTCCGTTATAGTCAGAACAACTGAGTCACTTCCACAGAAAACTGGAAAAACACCTGTTTACACCGCATCTTGGCGGAGCGAAAGCTGAACTCTGAGCATTCATCAACTTGCCTTTGCTACACTGCTAAACCCATTCACTACTGAACTTATTTCATTCCTAATATCCCCGTTAGGCTGACTGTCTCTCATGTCTTTATATTGTAGGTCTATATATGAGTATTAAGCTCCTAACATGAACCTTAAACTACATACTTTTGTGAGCTGCTCTTCGTGAGATGTAAAAGTCTTGTTTTGTTTTGTTATGGACACAACAGGTTGTCTGTGGTCACTGGGGAATCCTTTCATTTCGTAGCTGCAACAGTTAGTGTGGTGGTCATGTTTTTTGGCCGGTTTACGTGGAAAAAGCGAAGAGTGACTAACATCAGCAGTGGTGACTCACGTTGTTTATTTCTTTCCAGAGACGCTCTCTTTTTGCCGTTGGGCAGAGCGGGCTCTTCTGATAGCTGGTTTTAATTTATTTTTATAGCTGTTGTTGTCCATCATCGCTGCAATTACACACACAATCATAATTCACTTAGCAGCTTGGGGGAAACTCCATCTGGGCATTATGGTTTCGTGGCGTCGTCAAACCCAATCCCCCCGTTCTGACAGAAACCTCTCCCTGACCCTTCTCATTTACCCCACAGGTGAGTACAGCTACCTGGGCACCACCCTGCGCCAAGCCGACATCGAGCCCATGCCCTCCCTCTCCGACGTTCGGCAGCTTATGGCCCTCTACGGGATCCTGCCACTGGGTGAGAGCTCCATATTTATGCATCTGTCATCATTCATCTACACCCTGCTGAAAAAACCGCTCACGCTAGTTGGTAGCTGGTTGACGAGACGAGCTCCCAGCTGGACATGGTTTAGCTGGTTGACCAGTTCAGACCAGCTTCCAGTTTGACATGGTTTCAAGCGAAGTTTTGAAACAGTTGACCAGCTACCAGCTCAGACAAGCTACCAGCACTAGCTGGTTGACCAGCTCATACCAAGCTAGACCAGTTTATGACCAGCTCAATGTTCAAGCTGGCATAGCTGGATTTTACAGCATCGCATTCTCTACATTACATCAATCTAAATTCAGGCATTTAGCAAATGAGCGACATTCATTCACAGACGGTGAGTTACTTAGTTAGCTTGGTTTGTTTTTTAACTCATGTAATCCATTCGCTAAGCTGTGCATTCACTGAAGCGATTCGAGTTAAGAGCCTCTCTCAAGAACACAATGGCTGTGCCTTGTGCCTCGCCTGGGAATCGAACCCAGCAACCTCTGACCTTTACCTACCTGCCAGATGTCCTCTTCCAGGATGACTCCTTTTACATTTACTCATTTAACAGACACCAGGCCAGTATGGCAGACAACACCAAGCGCTAGAATAAGGGAGGCTTGACTGAATGGCACAACCTCAAAGGGTACACTGCCAAGCAAACAGAAGTAGAGGATAAATGTTTATTGTCATGTTATTATTTTTTTATTATACATTATTATCTACCTAGCAGACATAATTTGTCAGGATGACTTGCTTTGCAAGCTTTTAAAGTTGTATTCAGTGTTATTCATCTGAATAAGCGGGGTCATTTTTTGGAGACACGCCTGATAAACTTATCTCATGTACCAATAAATGTGCGCAGCCAGCCACGGGGCAAACTAGCCCCGGGAATGAGAAAAGTGAAATCCGAGCCCTGAATTGATCCACCCAATGATGTTGTGACATTAATATTTAAGGGAGAGGATGAGGTGCCACCAAAGTGCACAGGCCTGTGAACTGTGTTTGAACCCGGCAGGCTAAAGCCGCAGCCTGGGGTCCCCTTGTGTCCCCCCATCCCCCATCCCGAGGGCTGTCACAGCACCGTCCGTTCAGTACGAGGGGTGAGCGGTGTAGGGTATCTGTTTGTCGCGTTCGTTTCAATGTTTCAAATTTCCTCCCCCGTTTCATAACTCGGGACTCAGCTGAAAGGGATTATTGTTTGGGGGGGGGGGCTGAATCAGAACCTGATCTGGGGGCTTTACACCCGGGATACGGTTGAAATTCCTCCCGATCAGCCGGGCCACGACCCCGCGACTCGGTCCAAAGCGAGGGCGGCTTTCATCTGCCACGCGGCCGTGCCGCTAACCCGTGGGCAGAAATCCACACGGGTACGGAGAGCGTCTCTCAGCGCCCGCGGAATGATCAAAGGCGGTCGGGTCAGAGGCCTGTGCCAGCGCACCGTGCCAGCCTGAGCTTTGGGGCTGGCTATCACATGGGTAACTCTGGAGAGGTGAGGCTGTGGGCTGAGGGCTGCACAGCATTTCAAATACATACAGCATTTCAAATACTCCATCCATCCATCCATTATCTGAACCCGCTTATCCTGATCAGGGTCGCAGGGGGGCTGGAGCCTATCCCAGCATACATTGGGCGAAAGGCAGGAATACACCCTGGACAGGTCGCCAGTCTATCTCAGGGCAAATACTGTATTTCAAATATGTTATATTTTATATACAATATTTCACATACATGTAACATACAGCATTTCAAGTATACACTGTATGTGTGTGTAATATGGGTTGCTTATCTATTCTTTTATATGTGACACCGGCAAGGCCCAAATTGTGATTGTTGTCTATATATGCATTTATTTGGGAGTTCATTCTATTGCTTTGGTAAAAATTGGGAGTGAGAGGATCCCCGTGCCTCAATTTGTCTTTCTCTCCCGTCTGCATTCTTCCCTTTTCTTGGCAGTAGTGACCCAGCTCACCGGGAACTCTGCAGCACAAGTTTCTCATTAGGATGACAACTCAAAATGCGGGGCAATTTCACTCCCTGTTTTTTGTTGGCCAAAACTGCCGCATTCTCACAGCTCGGGGTTAACTGGTTTCTGTTTTAGGAGACTAGCTCTGTCCTGCATATCAGCACCAGGTTTGTGATTCTCACACACGTACGGATTTTCCGTCCCAGCGACAAAGCATTTGTACATTTTTAGGCACTTTTTGTCCCTTTATTTCTGAGAGTGCACACTAATTTTCACAGCTAGAGGTAGAGAACTTGAGTGTGTCACAAGCACAAACATCCAGTGCTTTTGTTCTCCGACTGGTGGACGGAAAGAATGTTCGGCAATAGAGCCAAGCACAAAGTGCCCCGGAGACATTTTAGCTCTGAAAATCACAATTTCCTGATTAATCAGGAAAACTTGCATGCTTGCCGTCTCCACAAAGCGTGTCGTCATAGCAGCCGGTGACCCACAGAGATGGGAGAGAGGAGTGCCAAGTGGCTTAGTCAGGCAAAGGGCAGTCCGGGAAGAAAAGGGGGGGAAATATTGTTTAGAAGAAAGAGAGAGGGGTGCAGAGAAATCAGCTTCAGTATAACCGTGGCTGTGGTGGCATTTAAGGGGGTTAAGGATGATTCTGCTGCAGAACCGTTTGAGAGGCCTGTACAATTCTGCATCCACCATATCGTCTGATACTCGTGCACACCTATACACACAAAAACACCTACGCACTCAAACATAAACATCAGGGATTCAGCATAACATTTGGACAACGGACAACATTCATCAAAGACCTGTTTTTCTTGATGAACAGACTCCGAACCGATCCTTTTCGCATTCAGAAGAGGCCAAGTCACATGTGACTGTAACAGACATAAGAGATCATGTTTCATTAAAACCCGTAATTCTTGCTACAGTTAGCAGTATACTGTATAATTATTGAACTGCTGCATTCAGAAGCATCAGTGCAAAGAGAATGAGCTGGTAATAGGTGTGTAATAGGGGGCAAGGTCGAGGACCCCCTCACCCCTCTAGAAGCCCGATCATATCCCTGGCCCTGCACCTGGACCATACCATGTCTGCACTTATGCACACACACTCTAAACGCACTCTATTTTCCTTGGGTTCATAGCACACGTGAAGTAACAAATCAGGATTTATTGGCTGCAAGACACACAGGTTCAGTATATTTAGCAGTAGCGACACCACAACAGCATCCAGCCCTCCACACAATGGCAGTAATTTATTAGGCTTGATCCAGTTCATCTTAAGACTATCTATGTAGTTATACTATAGATTTCTTTGCAGACCATTAAGCCAAACTCTGTCTTTGGAAAGCCACTGTAAATTAAGTTCCTTTGCATCAGAACAGCCAGAACAGAGTATAGCTTAGTGTTTTGTGTTGGCGTACTGTTAAACTGTTATATATATACTGCACAATTTAAGGTAAGAACAAATAATTATACAAGTAATATCCAAACTGCATCTTTATATATATATATATGTCAGCACATTTAAGTCTCCTTCCTTAGCCTTTTATTTTGTCATTTTTCATTTAATTTAACGTTGTTGTCTCTCATTGACGGTTTTGAGCTGCGTTTGATATTCTGAGCACTCCAGCACTCCCCATGACTCAGTTACAGTCTATTGTGTTGATGACATCGCCCCCTGCTGTTTGCTTATTTTACATCCTTCTGTGTAGTTCCAACAGCTGCGCCACACTGTACAACTGCAACAGCTGATCGAGTACTAACCGCACGGTGTATGAAATAAGACGGTGATAAAATGAGCTTTATAAATACCTTGTGCATTGCTGTATCACACCTCCTGCTGAACGGAAGGGGTTCAAAGGTCGGCTCTGCTGCGTGACTGTGGACCCTGGTGAATTCGGGACCTTGTGAACTCGAGCGGCCTTCTGCTTTGAAGCCCCGGGGGGGCTGTTTCACGGCAGTTTGGGGGGCGGTTATTCAGAGACCATTATGCCCAAAGTGTGTAAGTAAGACGTACAGACGTCAGGTGGTCAAGCCTGAGGATGGTTTGGGTCATTTTGAGCTGCACATTCCCGCTAAAAGATGGTCTTTTTTGGGCTTCAGAGCTGGCGGTGCACGGGCGCGGTTGATCTACGTTTGCGAGTCGAAGGGCTGCTCACCTCATTATCACTCATGTGGATTCACCCAGAAGGGCTCTGTTGGTGGATGGTGGAGCAGTGCATTCTGGGTACCGAGGTTCAGAGTTAGCCTCCTAGCCTTTCCTCCGGTCCTGCTTGTGACTATTTGGCAGGGCCGGGATTAGGGGTGGGGGTGGGGGTGGGGGGTTGTGCAGGCATCCTGCCCAAACAGCGCTGTTGTTTTGCAAGTGGCCCGAAGGGACGACAGCAGGGGCCACGGCCTCGCGGATAATGGCCGCTGAGGGCCGGCCGCGATCGCTGCTGCACCTGTCCCGCGTCCGGCGGGGGATGTGCTGTATCTCACGCTCAGATCAGCGTGTTTCCTGGCCCCCTTCCCCCCCCCCCCCCTCTCTCTCTACGAGCCTGGCGCTTTACCACAGTAAACACACATCAGAGGCCACACAATACCTCGCGCTGGACAAGCTGCCTAATTAGGCCATTGTTTCCTGGTTCCCAGGCCTGTTCACCAAACGAACCATCGGCTGAATTCATTACAGGCCCGATATCCTCCTGACCCACCGCGGAACCGTTTCAGAACGGAAGGAGAGAGACGAGGAAAAATATACAAAATATTTATGGCCTGTGTGACCAGAAAGTACCTAATTTTATTGCCTTTAGACTCAATCCCCAAATGGTAACTATTCTGGGCAAAGTGCCTGATACACTTGAACGCCACTTGGAATTCTGCAGAGACAGACAGGCCAGAAATGAAGATGAGAAAAGGATAACAGCAGCATTTTAAAATTCCAAATGCTGTCTGCCAGTGTATGATTTTTCTGTATTGATTTAAAAAATATATTTGCACTTTTAATATGTATTGTATTTTTGTAGCCTAATACCTATTCTTGTGCTTTGCCTTTACTGTATTGTCTTTTTCTTTGTTCAGCACCTTGTGCTCATTGCTAGAAAGGTGCTCTCTCAATAAATGTATTTATTTATTAAATTTGCTTCATGACTAAATATTTCTTATTATTTAAGGTGCAATAATAAGAGCTGAGGTTATTAATGTGAACTGCTGAAATGTAAAATAATGTGTCGTAATGAGAAATCCTCCCGTCTCCCTGTGTGCTCTGGGGCCATGGTGCGCAGGGTCCCAGGCGGTCCACGAGAGGGCCCCTCTGGTGAAGACCATGCTGCTGGCGGGCCCCGCCGGGGTGGGGAAGAAAATGCTGGTGCACGCGCTCTGCACCGAAACCGGGGCCAACCTCTTCAACCTGTCCCCCGCCAACCTGGCCGGGAAATACCCCGGCCGCAGCGGCCTGCAGTACATCCTGCACGTGGTCTTCAAGGTGAGGTCCCCACACTCTGACCTGCAATTCATCCTGCACGTGGTCTTCAAGGTGAGGTCCCCACACTCTGACCTGCTTTACATCCTGCACGTGGTGACCACGTTACATCCTGAGCGCGGCACACAGACATTATTTTAGGGTGGACGTTATACAATTTTCTCACGGGTTACGACGGCAGGAGCTCGGATGGCTTCTGGCGTTTTGTGACAGCCGATTGGGTAGACTATACGGGCTCCCGACCAGATGGAAATGTAGCTAGCGAGAGTGTGGGGGAAAGGGAGCAGCAGGTCTGGGAATATGTGAGGGAGAAAGGTATAGGAAAACACCTCAGGGCCTGCGGTGGTCTACAAGTGACAGCCACACTGAGACATCCACAATCCTGGGTCAAATAAACACCAGTTTAAATACTTAGATGTTTTACGTCAATAGACTCTGGAAACAGTCCCACAGATCGCTGAGAATTTTCAACAAAACATCTGTTTTCTCAATATCGATGAACATGGCTACTTCTAAAACTAATCTGCAGCAATTTCACTGGTTCTGCTTCTATAAGTGATAATGTGAGGTAGGCCTACAAACCAACCAGAAACCTGGAGCTCCACTGTGTCTCCTGCTCTCGCAGCCCGTGGTTTAAGACAGGCTCACGTAAACGAGTTCCTGAGTTCCTGTGTGAAAAGCGACTCCACTCCGGTGCTCCTCCAGTTCCTGAACCCTGAAACATGCTGAAACGGGACACCCTCCTCCGTCGGGGTGATCAGTCAGGATCCTGACACGCCGTTCCGCACAGAGTCACCTGAAAGAGGGGGAGAAAGGCCTCTGCTTGGCGGTCGCGCTCCAAACACAAACCCTCTGCGAGCCCCAGTGTCGGAAAAGGGAAATCCTTTCACCGCGTCGCCATTAGTGCATTCTGGGAAACGCAAGGCCCCCAGGCGGACATCCTGCCTCGCAAAGCCGTGGCTCGAGAGCAGGTGCGAATTTTAGAAACTTCCCACAACCAGCCACCCCACCCATCTCCACACCAATCATATCCAATCATGCTGACCAATCACTTTGAAGCCTGGTCTACTTTCAGGGGGTCTACCTCCGCTTTAGCGCTCGTACGTAACCGCAGGCCAGAGAACAACTCGGGGCCCGAGCTGCCACTAAGCTATTATTTCAGCGTTGACTTTAATTGCCTTTGATGCCCTTCGCTTAGAACTTAAAAACTGCTCTGAGCGTGAATACATCAAATTCAGTAATAAAGTACAGGTGTTGTGCAATCGTTAGTGCAAATTTATGAAATGAGCCAGCCAGAACGACAGGTTTAGGACGAAAAACCGTGAACCCTGCCCCCAGAATTCCTGGGTAGAACTCTGCCAACGGGGACAGCTGCATAATATTGAATAACTTGGAACACCAAAAAAAAACTTTTTTGCTTGTTAATAAAGTACATACATAATGCTGTCATTGTGTAAAGTGCAAGCGTTTCATTGAAGGGAGGGAATAGTCGGTACTTACATTTCAGTCAGTGTTAGTGTTATAATGTATCATGTATTTTACGATTGTATTGCCCTGAATTATGCATTGTTATTTATGTCTTGAATATAAAGTCTAATCTAATCTAACTGAATCCCACTTCAGTACATGCCAGAATTCTATGGGAATATGTCAGTGCATGGGTGCATCTCAAACTTGAATTTCAACAGTTCCCAGGCCCCAAACGTATCATGTTGCATCAATTATGGGAAAATATGATGTTCGGCAACTGCAAATGATAGGGGCAGAGAATTGTGGATCAAGCGTGGTCACATTTTTCCGTTTTATTGGAACGGTGTCTAACTGACCTTTCACAACTGTACTGTCAAGGTGGCTAACGTCCAACTGAATGGCCTTTCACCAGTGTGTTTGCGTGCCTGGAATGTAAAACGTACGCCTTCTCCTGCTTAGAAATGAGCAGGCTGCTTCACAATTCCCCTATTTCTTCCACTATGTTTTTTATTTGTATGGTTGTTTTTCCCAAGCACAGCACACAGTTCTTACTAATGCTTACCACTATCTGTTACTCTCACAATCTCTTTCTCTCTCTCTGTCTCCCTCTCGTTTCTTCCTTCTCTCACTTTCTTTCACTCCCTCTCTCCTTCCTCTCTGTCTCCCTCTCGTTTCTTCCTTCTCTCACTTTCTTTCACTCCCTCTCTCCTTCCTCTCTCTCCCTCTCACCTTCTCTCCACTTTGCTCTACCTCCATCCCACTCTTTCCCTTCATCCCTCTTTCTCTCCATCTAACTCTTTCTTGTGCATCCTCATATTATTTCCTAAACTGCAACAGGCTCAGTCCACTGAGTTCCACGGAAGTTGCCATTAAACGTGTAGCACAGCTAGCTCTGTCGCGCTGAATGTCCTGATTTTGGCAGGGTTGGGGCGACATGGCTCAGGCAGTAAGAGCAGTCGTCTGGCGGTCGGAGGGTTGCCTGTTCGATCCACCGCCGGGGCTGTGTCAAAGTGTCCCTGAGCAAGACACCTAACCCGACGAGCTGGTCGGTGCCTTGCATGGCAGCCAATCGCTGTCGGTGTGCGAGTGTGTGTATGAGTGGGTGAATGAGAAGCATCAATTGTACAGCGCTTTGGATAAAGGCGGTATATAAATGCCACCCACCATTTACCATTCCTCACTCAGGCCAGAAGAGGCTAATCTCACATGGGGGGTTTACTTAGCTCACTTAGCTGGGCAGCACTTCTTCGGGAGTTTGTGTGCGTTACACTCTCTTCAGCAGCCTTTTGAGGTTTCATCCCCGGATGGTAAAGATGGGCCCTGACTGCATCGGCCAAGGCTGGTGCTAATGGGCATGGCTCTTCAGCTGTTCTGGTGGAGGAGGGCAGGCCTGCTATGAATCAGAGCTATTCCCTCCGATGTGAACGTTTCATTTGTTAATTTAAGTGCTCAGTCAGATCCATTCCGAGGAGGGAGGATGCTCCCCGAGTGCTCTTAAAAGCAGCTGTCATGTATTTCCAGCATTCGGAGTTGAGGACTACCAGCGAATTTTCAGCCTTCAGCCGCACCTCAGCCTCCTCTGATAAGAGCCCTTTCAGGAGTCGGGCGTGAAGCCTTTAGCTGATTATTTGTGAAGGAAGCCAGGTGTGGAGAAATTCTTCCCATCAGCGGTGTAAAATCTCCCATGACTCCCCCTTTGAGTGGCAGCGATATGCCCTGCCTCTACAGAAAGGCACTGACCCTGTTCACATCTCGCACTGGATCCTAAGCCCCCCAGGCCTGGTCCTGTCCTGTGCAATGCCACACTGGTCACTCAGTGTCTTATCCATATCCATAGCCAGAGACAGTGCACAATTACCTCCAGTAATCCTCCACTCAACTCTTTGTAGCACGTTGGCTCTCGCTTTGTGCTTTGTAATGAAACAGCATCGTGGCTGTGCCAAATTTTCATTTTGAATGAATGTCTAAATTTAACTTCTTTCATTCGTATTCAGAAAAAGTAAATTAAACTCACAAGCGCACAAGCTGCTTTTCAGATGCAGACAATTTAACTGACAACAAATGGTCCACGGTTAGAATGTTTTTTAATTGGGCGAATATATGCAGCTCTGTGACTCATGACGATGACTAAATCGTGTGGACTTTGCCAAGGCTTCTGATGTGTCTGTATAGTGAACGGCAGGGTTCTGTGAGTAGGCTTGGCGTTTGCCCTGGCCAGGTTATGTGACCGTTCCATCAGATTTGTTCTTATTCAGGTGACGTTTTGTAGGAGTGTAGAGTGTAGTGTGTGTTTGGAGCAGCATCTGTGGTTGTGAGGTCTTGTGTTTCATGTACTGTATACTGATGTGTGATGTCCCTGCTGAAAAAAACAGTTCAAGCTAGGTTTTGAAACTGGTATCTGGTGGACCAGTTCAGACAAGCTTCCAGCTCAACATGGTTAGCTGGTTGACCAGTTTAGACCAACTCCCAACTTGACATGGTTTGACCAAGTTATGTTTTGAAACAGCTGGTAACTGGTCAACCAGCTGGTCAATCATGGACAAGCTGACCAGCTCTAGGCCAGCTTATGTCCGGCTTGACCAGCTGAATTTTCGAGCTGGTCAAGCTGGCATAGCTGGATTTTACAGCTGGATGGTATATTGAGGTCCACTGTTTTATCAGGACCGGGTTGTGCGGTGGTTCACTGTGGTCTTTTTTTGTGTGGGAGCAGGTGGCCCGTCTACTGCAGCCCTCGGTCATCTGGATTGGTGACGCTGAGAAAACCTTCTACAAGAAAGTCCCCAAACAAGAGAAAGAGGTGGGTGGACCTTACCACACACAGCCCCAAAGGCCACACCCAAAAGCCCCTTCTCAGAACAGGCAGCCTCCATGTCACATGGGAGAAAGTGGAATAATGGGACAACTTTTCACCGCTCCAGCTGGGGAGTGTTCACGTGTTGCACACTGGTTGGCATGGATTTGATTGGGTCCCAAAACAGTTGCATGTCAACCCGCATACAACGGGAGAAAACAGGACACATTTTTGACTGGTCCAAAAGTGAAAGTCCCACTGCATGTGTTCCAAACACCTGGATTTGCTAATTAGCACAATTCATCAGCCAGGTGGTAGAACTAATTAGTTAAATCAGTTCATGGGTAGAAAAAACACATGGCAGGACTTTTAATTTCTGACCCCTGGACTTCACACGTCTGCCTTAGCCCTCTTTGAAGCCTGCAGCTCAAACCCATCCTCATCACGGCCTAGTTATCGCCTCAAACCCATCCTCATCACGGCCTAGTCATCGCCTCAAATCCACCCTCATCACGGCCTAGTTATCTCACGGCTCATCTGAGCGCAGCAGAAATCCTGCTGGTGTTTTCATTTTTCTAAAAATCCTCAAAACAGCTCTGGCGTACAAACTCTTAAACGGCCGTGACACAATAAGGAGATGTAGCACAATAAGTACATGTAGTGGAGAAGTGTTGGAGCGAAGCCCACACTTTTCTTCTGAATAGTTAGGTATGTTGACCTAAAGTAACCACATAAAAAAATAGAGGAGGCTCACACTCTTTTATGTTTTTTTTATTGCATAAAAGGGCGCAGGCCTCCTCTATTTTTATGGAGTGGGAGAGTAGACATAATTGTGTCACAGTCAACGGTTGTACACAATAACACAAAAGACCGTATCCAATATTTAAAACGCCAGGTGTTACTCGGTGTTCCGGTTCAAATGAATGTCAGCATGAGTTCCTCACAGAGCTGCAGCCAGTGCCTTGCCGAGAAATGCAAGCAGGCCTATACACAAAGAACCCCGCCGCAAACATGGGGGGAAATATATATAGTATATAAATGAGCAAATACACATTCAAATGATTCAAATTACATTGAGTGGTAGTGTGTCTTGGGAATGTAAGGCAGTTGCAAATTTTTTAAAAAGCATCTTAGAAAAAGGTAAGTGTAAGATTCAGGTGATGGATTTATTCATTTAGAAAGTGCTAAAAACTTAAAAACAAGTTAAAAACAGTAGGGGGTGTGAGTGCCCCCCTACTGGCAAGTCTAGATTCAAACGGGCATTCGACTTTAAACTTCTGCTCGTCTGAATGAGGCAGGAAGCACAGCCTATTGTTATCTTCACACACAGTGCACTCCCTTCTCCTCTGATTAATTCAAACTGACCGTTTTACAATACGCCAGATTTGATTTTCAAAGGCGATTATATGCATTGTTGGTTTAATAGCGAGGGCTGAAATGGATTTAATATCTCTGGCTGCACCTGGACTAGATTTGTTTGGACGTTGTCTCTCCGGCTGTTACCGCGGTGATCTTTTCGCCTGTTTGCCTCTGAATGCCGGTACAGTAATGCTCCAGTGAGTTCTATCAACTGTCATCAAGAAACAAGGCTTCAGCCAGGCCGGATAAAGACATGGCCTCTGTTCGGCAATGTCGTCTGTTGCGTTTGAGTTTCCACTGCATCACATGCTCCAGGGGAGAGGGCACACGCTCGTCTGCTATCTCTCCAAATCAACCGCAGAGCTTCCAGCAACGAGCGCTGATGATTGGCTATCCCAAACCAAGGAGAACAAGGGGGGGTTCCTAAAAAGAAGGAAAAGAAGGGCCATTTATAATAAGTGTAAAGTTAAAGTTTACAGTAAATACTGTATTCAAAAAGATATCCTAATCTTATCCTACGCTCTCAGAAATAAAGGTACGAAAAGTGCCTAAATAGGTACAAATGCTTATCACTGGGTGTACCAGTACCTATAGATGCTTTAAATTGTACCCTTAGCCAGCAAAATATAATTCATTAGTACCTTTTTAACTTAGAAATTGTACTTATTTGTACCCAAAAAACATTACTGTACTTTTAGGATACCAGAGAAATTTTGGGAGAAATATGGTCACATGACACTGAAAGTGAGGGGCAGATTCAGGTGCATTATTGACTGCAGTAGGAATGTGTATGCTGGACCAACTTCTGTGAATTTTGTATTAAATTGGAGATGAATATTGTTAAAATTCAAGTCAGAGATCATTCAGTTCACTGTGTTAAAGCTATGCCAGCCCATGTGCTGTGCATTGAGTTTGCAAGAGCGGAAAGAAAGGCCTTTAAATATTAGTTTCAGTCATGCAGAAAGGTTTCATTTTGGTTTAGGACCAAAAAGCATCTCCTTTCACTGAGAGGCAAGCCGTGGATTAATATCATTGGTAAAAATCTCTGTTTTCAATTCGGCCATTTCAGCTCCACTTCCATAACAAGCGATCAAGTCCTCTAAAAAGCCACTAAAAAAAGCAGACGTGGAAACAGATATCTGTTTTATGTTAGGAGAGGTTGAGCGTCTGGCTCTCAAACCGGGTTTTGTGCTCTTTCAGAAGCCAACGTTTGTTATGTAAATGAGGCACAGTTCAGAGGGGGTTTCCCTGAGCAGTGATTTCCAGAACTGACACGCTGTGGGGTTTAGCCTCCTGACTGTGTTTACTTTCTGTCAGGGAGAGCCGCGCTGGTGCCTGAGCAGGTCAGTAACGCGCTCGGCCTGCTTGTTTTGAAATGACATGGAGAGTTCATCGTTTACTTCAGGGGTCAGATTGCACTGAGTGAACGTGAGCTCATGTGTCCCACATAGGCATAAAAGGCCCTAACCCTGGCACTGCCCCACGCACAGGGGTGACAGCCCCTCTGGGTCACAGTGACCCGAGATACACAGACACACACATGCACACACATACACACAAACATGCACACACACAAAGATTCACATTCACACACACAAAAATACATACACACACACTCACACTCATACATACATACACCGAAACACACACACATCCACACATAGAAACACATATATACACACAGACAGTACGCATACACACACACACACACACACACACACAAAAACACATATCCACACACACACATACACACATGTAAGAGTAAAAGTGTATTCAGTCACACGCACATGCACACACTTATACACACAGAAACACACATCCATCCATCCATCCATCCATACATACACACACACACACACACACACACACACACACACACACACACACACACATTGCACGCACATGTAAGAATGAAAGCCTACTCAGTCACACACAGACAGGGTCTGATCAGCACAGCTCTGTGCAGATGCCAGGAGGACGTGTTGAGACAGGAAGGCAGTGTTTTCTCTATTGGACGCCCGGGGGAGACCATGAGCTCGCCATGACAACACATCAACTGTCACAGGTTATTTTTTCAGACCTTCAGTCGAGCAGATTTCAGTCCCGCTGACAGGACAGGAGATGCTGTGCGCACACACCCTCACACACAGCCCCTCCTCTTACTCTCTCTCTGTCACTCTCCCTCTCTTTCTCTTTCTCTCTCTCTCTCTCTCTCTCTATAAATGGTAAATGGTTCGCATTCATATCACGCCTTTATCCAAAGCACTGTACAGTTGATGCTTTTCATTCATACACTCACACACACAACACACACAACAATTGGCTGCCATGCAAGGCGCCGACCAGCTTGTCAGGAGCATTTTTGGGGGTTAGGGGTCTTGCTCAGGGACACTTCGACATACCCAGGGCGGGATCGAACTGGCAACCCTCCAACTGCCAGACGACTGCTCTAACCGCCTAAGCCTCTATCTCTCTTCTTTCTCTCTCTGTCAGTCTTTCCCTCTCTGTCTGTTCTTGCTCTCTTCAATTAAAATCTATTTCAATGTGCATTATTAGATTGTTGGCATGACATTAAACAGGAATGCATTGCCAAAGCATTTCAAAATACACAATGGAAAGGCATGTTTTAAAAGCAAATATTATTCATCCTTATTTGAACATCCCTCCCCTTGATCTGCTAAAGAGAACACAAACACATGTCTCCCCTCCCCACACACACACACACACACACACACACATATGCACACACACGCACACAGACACACACGGTTAGCCCTACAAAGGCCATGCCTCTGTGAAAAGCACACTGTGCATTCAACACATTCCAGGAAAACGTTGTTCTGCCAAGCTGGAAGTAGGATGTCAAATGTCAGACAGCCCAGTAGAGGCTGGGGAACACAGCCTTACACCGCCCTCTTGTGGTAACAGTTAAAATACAAAAAAGAAGAGAGTCTACCCCCTTGAGGGCAGATAAGTATAAATACCAAAGTTTTTTTAACTTTAATTTCACATTATAATATACAGCACTAGTCAGAAAGAATTTTCTCCACCAATTGTGGAAGGAGATTTTTGAGAATCCAATGTTCCTACTTGATCTACTTGAAATGTATACAGTGGGCTTAGGGGCCTTGCCTTGTCATTTTCTTACAGATGGGTTGGACTGGAATCTCAAAGTCCTTTACAGTGCAGGAGAGAAATACAACCACTGTGTGTGTGTGTGTGTGTGTATGTATAGCACCCACCTGGGTGACGAACGTTTACCACAAATCAGCTGAGTTGCAGAGTAAGAGAAATATGAAACCAGTTGAACTGTGGGAGAGCTGAACTGGTTTCGTAATTCAGCCAGATTTAGCTTTACCCAGCCGTGGCTTTAGCCAGCTTTAGCTTTAGCCAGCTGTGGCTTTAGCCAGCTTTAGCTTTAGCCAGCCGTGGTTCTTGTTAGCGACACGCCGCGCGCTAGCGAGGACCCGTTTGGGTGCGTTCCCGAGGCGGGGCGGGGCCGTATCGCGCTCACTCTCGGCGTCACTCGCCCGCAGATGGAGCCGAAGCGTCTGAAGAAGGACCTGCCCAAGCTGCTGAAGCTGCTGAAGCCAGAGGACCGCGTGCTCATCGTGGGGACCACGCGCCGCCCCTTCGACGCCGACCTCAAGCCCTTCTGCAAGGTCTACCGCAAGATCATCCTCATCCCCCGCCCCGACTACTCCACCAGGCTCGGTCAGTGGACCTCTCTGCCCCTCACAGACACTCCTCAACTCAAATGGTCTGTTCAGCTCTCAGGAATATCGAGACATGGGTCTAGCCCTGTTCTGTTTGCTAAATGTGCTACGAGAGCAAAGGTTCAGTGTGCTGCAGTTGCGCTTTCTTGATTTTACCCAGGAAAATATGATATTTAAATATGACGGTCCTGGCTGTTGACCACCAATTGAGTTGCCTTTGCAAAAGCTGAGCTGAACCCTGTCTGGTTATATTTTGTACACATATTATATTCTGAATTTGAACAAAAACTGCAATTCAAACACGTATACACAGCATTTGACAATAGGTCAAACCCCACATATGACAAAAGTGTATTGTGGTCTGTGTTGCCTTTTATCTGTAAACTGTGGTCTGTGTTGCCTTTCCCCTGTAAACTGCGGTCCGTGTTGCCTTTCCCCTGTAAACTGTGGTCCGTGTTGCCTTTCCTCTGTAAACTGTGGTCCGTCTTGCCTTTCCCCTGTAAACTGTGGTCCGTGTTGCCTTTCCCCTGTAAACTGTGGTCCGTGTTGCCTTTCCCCTGTAAACTGTGGTCTGTGTTGCCTTTCCCCTGTAAACTGTGGTCCGTGTTGCCTTTCCCCTGTAAACTGTGGTCCGTGTTGCCTTTCCTCTGTAAACTGTGGTCCGTGTTGCCTTTCCCCTGTAAACTGTGGTCTGTGTTGCCTTTCCCCTGTAAACTGTGGTTTGTGTTGCCTTTCCTCTGTAAACTGTGGTCCGTGTTGCCTCGCTCCAGCCTGTGCTCTGTAAACTGCCCTCTGTCTGCGTTGCCTGTGTTCCTAACCTCTGTTCTCTGTAAACTATGTTCTGTCTCTGTGTTCCCAACCCCTGTGCTGGCCTGTGTTCCAAACCCCTGTGCTGCCTTGTGTTCCTAACCCCTGTGCTGCCTTGTGTTCCTAACCCCTGTGCTGGCCTGTGTTCCAAACCCCTGTGCTGTGTTCCTAAACCCTGTGCTGCCTTGTGGTCCTAACCCCTGTGCTGGCCTGCGTTGCCTGTGTTCATAACCCCTGTGCTGCCTTGTGTTCCTAACCCCTGTGCTGTGTTCCTAAACCCTGTGCTGCCTTGTGTTCCTAACCCCTGTGCTGTGTTCCTAAACCCTGTGCTGCCTTGTGTTCCCAACCCCTGCGCTGGCCTGCGTTGCCTGTGTTCATAACCCCTGCGTTGCCTGTGTTCATAACCCCTGTGTGGCCTGTGTTCATAACCCCTGCGTTGCCTGTGTTCATAACCCCTGTGTTGCCTGTGTTCATAACCCCTGTGTGGCCTGTGTTCATAACCCCTGCGTTACCTGTGTTCATAACCCCTGTGTGGCCTGTGTTCATAACCCCTGTGTTGCCTGTGTTCAGAACCCCTGTGTTGCCTGTGTTCATAACCCCTGTGTTGCCCGTGTTCATTATCCCTGTGTTGCCTGTGTTCCTTATCCCCGTGTGGCCTGTGTTCATAACCCCTGCGTGGCCTGTGTTCATAACCCCTGTGTGGCCTGTGTTCATAACCCCTGTGCTGCCTGTGTTCAGCTCTGTGGACCCGCTCGTTGCTGGAGCGCGGAGGCAGGCTGACCCCTGACCTGGACCTCAGCTCCCTGGCCAAAGTGACAGACGGCTACACACAGGGGCGCATCCTGGCAGCGGTGCAGGCGGTGCTGACCCAGCGCAGGCTGGAGCTGCAGAGCGGCCGGCCCCTGAGGGCCCTGGAGTTCATCCCCCCCCTGGCCATACAGGACCCCGTCTACAAGGACGAGGAGGAGAGCCTGAAGGTGAACACAGGCCCCACGGCCAGGAGAGGCCTGCTAACACACACACACACACACACAGTCCGGGGCAGTGTATTTCTACCGGTTGTTTTATGTCTCTATGAAGGGCTGCTAGTTCTTTGGAATAACGTGAGGGAGGTAACTGCACTCTTGAGAAATCAAGAGTGTTTTTCTCATTTTGAACACTTGAGGGAGCACTTCACCTCCATATGAGAGAGGTGACAGATTTGAGTCTGGTTTTGGTCTGATGCTGCGCGCCTGCTGACATAAGTTTGTAGTACAATATGAGCATTTGTGGATGTGTGTGAACACGCGTGTCTGTTTGTGAATGTGGGTCTATGTTGGCATTAACATGGGGGTGATGCGTATATATTTGTGTGTCTATGTTGGTGTTGGTATGTGTATGAGTTTCTATGGGTACATGTATGTCTGTTAAAAAAAATGCATACTGTATGATCATATATGTGTGTGTGTGCTTGCGTGTGTGTGTATGTGAGTGCATGCAAATGCAAGTATGCCAGTGACTGTGCGTTGACCTGAAATCCTAATGATAGACATGATCTACTGCTTGCTTCTAAATACAGTCTGTTGTGAGGGGAGTATTCCAGGAAAGAGGGGGCAGGCACACCATGTGGCTTAATGGCAGACAGAGCCAGTGGGCCCAGCCAGCTTTGGCCTAACGGCTGGATTCACTGAGCCTGTGAAAGACAGCTGTGAGCTCTCTCTCCTGATAGCCATCATTCACACAGCACTCACTTACACACTGGTCCGTGGAAGCTACTGGGAGCAGCATGTAGCTTTCTGTTGCAGTCCAGGAGTGCTGTACGATGTTGACTGGGGCCGTGACGTAAAGAGTATATACACGACTGACTAATGAATCTGCTCTGGTCCTGCTGGGTCATCTGCCTCTTCACGTAGTTTCTCTAAATGTTTAACTCTGAATTTGAATGTTGGTAATGGTAACACCGATGGGCAGTTATGATTGTGATTATGTATTGGTTGAGCAGATGTGATTAGACAGAGCAACATGCTATTAGTTTATACAGCTGGATACATACTGAATCATTTCAGGTTCGTTACCGTGCTCATGGGTGATGTCCCTCTGGGATTTGAACTCGCAGCCTCGCGACTTCTCCAGCCTGACAGGGGCATTCTGTGTGTTCGCAGACGTGGTACAGCAGGACTCCGCTGGGCAAGAAGAGGGCGCGGGCCGCCAAAGCCAGCGAGGAGGGAGAGGCGGGCAACGCCCCGGTGAAAGGGGGGAAGGGGAAGAAAGTGATGGAGGGCAAAGGGAAGGCAGTGAAAAAGAAGAAGTGAGGCATGGGGTCAAAGCGGCCTCTTCACCTGTGGAGTCTCCTCAGACACTCTCCATGAGCGGACAGTAACACAGTCTCATGTAGAGGACACTTCTCCATCAACGGACAGTAACACAGTCTCCTCAGACACTCTCCATGAATGGACAGTAACACAGTCTCATTTAGAGGACACTCTCCATGAGCGGATAGTAACACAGTATCATTTAGAGGACACTCTCCATGAATGGACAGTAACACAGTCTCATTTAGAGGACACTCCCCATGAGCGGACAGTAACACAGTCTCATTTAGAGGACACTCCCCATGAGCGGATAGTAACACAGTATCATTTAGAGGACACTCTCCATGAGCAGATAGTAACACAGTCTCATTTAGAGGACACTCTCCATGAGCGGATAGTAACACAGTATCATTTAGAGGACACTCTCCATGAACCGATAGTAACACAGTCTCATTTAGAGGACACTCTCCATGAGCGGACAGTAACAGTCTCATTTAGAGGACACTCTCCATGAGCGGACAGTAACAGTCTCATTTAGCGGACAACAGCTCTCTCAACTCTCACCTCACGCTAGACCTGGATATTACTCCAAATACACAAACATTTCAAATACTGTCTGTGTGTGTGTGCACTCTCAGAAATAAAGGTATGAAAAGTGCCTAAAAAGCTGAGGCAGTACCCAACAGGTACATAAAATTGTACCTCTAGCTAGCAATTGTACTAATTTGTACGTTTTGTTTGGAAAATGTACACATTACTGTACTTTTTTTTGAAATTAGGAAATTAGTATTCTCCTCTTTACTTTATTTCTGAGCTTGTGTGTGTGTGCGTAATGTATGTGCGTGTATGTCTGTGTACACACATGCATACACATTACCCCTTTTGTTTACTGTTTTCTATTTCGATCACCAGTGTTTACTTTTAATGTTTTAATGTTGATGATGCTCTTGATCATGATGACAATAATTATTATTTCAAAATGTATACATTTTACTTGCACTGCTTTTCTGATTTAAGTTCCATCATGTTAAACAATTAGAACATCTAATTCAATAATTATGTTCCGTCCCAGGGATTTAGTTTTTTACGTAAAACGGGGCATGATCAGCTGGTAACTCGATATGAAATAATTCCAGAATATGAGCGACAGTCAACATTGATAATATAAGTTATCTTCTTCGTCCACTTATACCTCATTCTGTTGCTAAATAACTTTCTTCCCACGCTCCCCATTGGTGCAGTCCCCTGTCAGTCAATGTTAGGACTGACCACTGACCTTTCTAGAGCAGTCTCCAGTTTCTATAGCGGTCTCCTGTTTACACATCATGACTGCAACTGCAGCACACCTCTTTTTAATCCCAACCTTCTTTTCCTCAAGATGGATATTTTTCATTTTTTCATTTCATTTTAATTTTTCATGTTTTTATTAGCTTTACCACATTGCACATGATTTATCTTTGTTAACATATTGTCACGTGACAGTGATGTATTAAAACTGATTTTTGTCACATTTTGGTTTGGAGTTTTGTCCCCCTGATGATTTGCATTTGCTTGTGTGTTTTACCTCCTTTTTGGTTCAGCACGTTGTAAATCACACTATGATAATGGACAAATATGATCCTAAGGTGTGTTACTGTAGCTAACAAGTTACTCAACACTCAATTTTTGTTCATTCATGCATTCACTCAGTTATTCATATATTGTTACTGCAAGGTTGAGGCCATTTTAAAATATACAGTCAGTGAGCACTTTAGTAGGTAGACCTGTACACCAGCTTGTAAATGCAAATATTTAATCAGCGAATCATGTTGCAGCAACTAAATGGATAAAAGCTTGCAGACGTGGTCAAGAGCTTCAGCTGTTTTTCAGGCCAAATATCAGAATGGGGAAGTACATTTTCATCAGTACATCAGCACATTTTCTTGAATTTGCAGCTATGTCTACTCTTTCGCTCCTGATGAATTTATCCATACTCACATACTGTATTTGGTTTTTATTTGACTCTACTGTAGCTCACCGAGGTGAGAGGGTGCTTGGAGTCCCCTAAGACCGAGGTCTCCCCTGACGTTCACCGGGTTTGAGTCGTAACCGTTCCTTCATGGCTGGCTGGCGAATTGCGCAGTTGATATTAAATTGAAAAGGGGAAGAACGCGGGAGACAGGCTGCTGTCAACAGACGGCCCCGGGGCCCTCCCCCCAGTCCACAGGGGCCCAGTCACCGCTGGGCTCCAGGTCCTCCGACCCCCACCCCAGCCACCCCCCCATCCCCAGACACCACATCACCATTCCAGGCGAAGCGGATAACGAGACCACCGCAGTGATGTAAGATTTTTATCAAGCAAAAATAATGAAATAAGATGAAAACTATGAATTAATTAAACACTGCCTTGGTTTTTTTTTTTTTTTTTTTTCACTCTCCCGGCAACAATTCCCATCGTTTCTGTGCCAGGGAGCTGCTAATTAGCCTGTGTAATTTTCACTGTTGCTAATTACAGCCCGGGGGTGTGTGAGTGAGGGGGGTGAGGGGGGTGGGGGTTAGGAGAGCAGAAGGGGGAGGTGACTGCAGAGAGGCACCTTGTCCCAGCTCGGACTGCTGTTCTAACAGGCCCAGCAGCAGACCCACTCCCCACTGCTGCTCCCTCTGTGGCTGCTGGTTCAGAGCTCATAGATAACCCCCGCCGACCTCTGGCCGTACCCTGCCCTTTTGACCGTCTCTCCCCCCACCCTTGTCTCCAGCGTTTTGTTGCTCCTCTCCTACCTATCTCTTCCCTCCCCCGCTCCTCCACCTCCTCTCCTCTCCTCTCTGCGTTCAGTCTGTCGCTCTCCCACCCTCCCCGTGCCCCCTTGGCCCACTTCTTCCCGCCAGATGTGTCCGCAGAGCATGACAAACGCCGGCGTCACCTTTGTGCTTCTTGGAGCCGAAGCTAACGTCTTTATCCGATTGTTTCTGAGTTTCTGCTCATCTGCTCATGTAAGGAAAGGCCTCCGGCTGCAGGTTTCATGTTCCCGCTCACCGTCGTTCTGCGTAATTAAAATGTGCTCTCCTTTTCCTCTCCACCTCTTTTAAAAGAACGTAGCGAAGCACTTTCATCTTCCTCTGTCTAGATGAGAATAGTGTGTCTGTGGTGTTTCAGATTCAGGCAGAAGAGCACAGAAATTTCCTCCCATAGGCCTAAGACAAGCAGGCAGGTATGATTGTGTGAGTGAATGGTGTGCGTCTGCCCTGTTGGTGTGCGATAGATTGCTGACCTGTCCAGAGTGTATTCCTGCCTCTCGCCCAATGCATGCTGGGATAGGATGGATGTATGGATGAATATTCAGCTCCTCCGTGAGTTTGTTGTTACGGTCTGCAGTTATGGTATTTCTGCCTTTCACTGTGCTGCTCTTCATGATTATTCATAATTTAGCCAATATGACACGACACGAGATCCCTACCCTGACAACTTCACAGGGACTATCCCAAAATGAGAGGCTCAGATAAATGCACTCTGTTTATTGTGAAATTGATGTTTTGATGTCAAAAGACGTCTTCCTCAGAGTCTTGTGTAATCTATTTGTCCTGGTTGTAGAGCTTGTAGGGCATTGGGTATTTACTTTTCTGCATATGTTCTACAGCATGTGAATCATCTTCTACAGAACTAACAGATAAAGAGCAGCAAGCAGCTCAATCGGCTAAATAATAGAATCCATCTGCTGACCTCTAGGATTGGTTGCAATTTGGAGTTCTGTTATGTGTTGAGTGTCCACAGCTTGGTGTTTCATCCTGTTTGAATCGTAGTTATACCTCCTTCAGTTGTGTGTTGTGCCCCAGTGGTAGTTGAGTTTGGGTAGAAGCTCCCGAGGTTTTAACCACAGTGTTTCACAATTATATTTTAAAGCCCTATTCTCTAGCTTCAGCCGCATTGGTACAGCTTTAATTGACATCCTTATCTAGGTTTATTTGCATGGCTTATTTATGCAATACTACCTGAGAAGGAGTGACACTGCTGTGCTGCATTTGCAGGCACAAGGATGCATTTTGGATGGGCATTGAATGTATTATTGCAATTATACAACAGTTTTACCGACACGTTTATATATTTAAAAAAAGAAAATTAAACAGTTTTAATTAAAAAAACATTTTAGGTGCAGCGCTTCTGGGGTGTAGCTAGGTTATGAGTTCATGGTATCTCTGTTGCAATGAATCAACCGAACGTAAACATAACGGTTTGGTTTTGGCAAGTTTGAAGTGACTTATCACAGTCGTGTGATAATGTCACTCCTTCGAATGTCTCGCAGCCAATCGCAATTCGAGGTCAGAACTAACAGTTGTATAATATACTATACATTCATAAAACTTCCATCCAGCCATTATTTAACCCACTTATTCCTGGTGCTGGAGCCTATCCCAGCGTGCAGTGGGCAAGGGGCAGGACACCCTTGAAAGGCTGCCAATCCATTGCAGGGCATGTTTATAAAACATATATTTAAAAGTATATTTAATTAAATTGTTATGATTACCTGCCTTATGCTAGAACCTCCCACCATCTGGGCCCGCACACTCCTGCCCACTGAGCATGCAAACTCCTGCTTTACAAGTCCAGTCTTTCCACCTCTGAGGTCCACCTCTGAAACCAGGCCTCAGGACACCTGTCCAAACAGACGTGAGCAGGGTCGAACACACTGGCACATACGGGCACGGCAGAGGGAAGAGCTTACCTCAATCTGAAAATAATTACGCAGGCAAAAAAAGAACAATTAGCCAGCTGGGTATTATAAAACAAAGCAATTAATGTTATGGTAATAAGCTGGATTTCAAGCAATTCCCTATCATTTGCTAATCATTTGTTAATTAGTCTGACTTGTTAATACATCAAATTGCAAAGAGTGATTAATCGGACAGATTCTGGTATTTAACAAACTCCTCCTAATGTGTAGCAGTTGGCAGGAACACTGCTCCACTTCTGGAGCGAGAGGGGCCCTTCTGGATGAAGTCGGGCCCTAAAGTTCAGAGCAGGGATGGGGGAGAGGTCTTGCAGTATGGAGACAGCCCCTAAAGCACTGTAGGAAAACACAGCTCACCTTCTGGACTAAAACGGACCATGCCATGGTAAGAGGGACCCTAATGTTGGGAGAGGGACCCTTTAGTATTCAGAGGGGCACTGAAGTAGGAAGCAGAACTACAGGAGGGAGATGGGGCCTTTAATACGGAGCAGGGCCCTATGGGTAGTGGTTGGGTGTAGAGGGACGATGGGGATTGTAGTCTTCTTGCACAGAGCATTCCAGAGTGTTGGGAGTTGTGAGCTGTCTTGCCTATAGTGCTATCAAAATCCTCTCTTGGGGGTGCCAAACTCTGGCTTCTGCCTGCAGGTAGGGGGAAATCACATTTTCCTGTCATAACCACCCCCCAGTTGCTCTCTGTAAATGGGGTGGAATTCTGGGCACCAGATCCCATTCCCAATTCAAAAAGAGGAAGTGCCATCGGACATCGATCTTCCCTCGCGCCACAAACTCAGGGCCAGTGGTTGGGGTGGAAACCACCTTTTGGCAGGTAGAGCAACTGCAATGGAGAGAGCTAACCCAGTAGCTGTCCCATGGAGAATTGCAGCAAGGAGCCACTGAATACAGGCCAGCACAGAGAATTCCAACGCATTCCTGCTGAGAAGCTATTAACAGTAAACACATTAATGTCCCATGGAAAAGTGCATCGGGACCACACACATAGATAATATGAGAATGTAAGTACTTTATCCTGAAACCACAAAGCCCTCTACCAGCTGTCAAGAAGGTTCTGACCCATTCAGCACATACACCAGAAAACGTCATGTCGTTGGCTGACAAGCTAAAGAAAACTTATATTTTCTGAAAAAAGAGCCTAATTATTGAAGAGTAACATTTTTCAAAATATTCTGATGGATCTGCAGAGGTGTTTGACAAAATGCTCAAAGCAAAAAATAATGGAATAACTGAAATAGTATTTTTGATGGGGGCTGTTGTTACTGTATTACTTAGTAATAAACAATAAATCCTTCACGTCTGACAATCATCCTCTGAAAATATTGAACTCTTTGCTGCTTAGTTCTGTCAAATACATTTGAAATATGTTACATCTCTGTGCTTCATATGGGTTTCTCTCATCTTTTCTATATGGTTTATAGCACAGTACCACCTGCAAACCAACCTATTTTATTGTTATTTATAGACGATTTTTTTGAAAGTATGTTACATTTCCTAATGAGATACATGTCAGGCGCTGGCCGGGGTGGGGGCGACAGCCCGGTGGTGGAAAGTCGGGGACAGTGTGGGAAAACCCCGTAATGACACGGAGGAGACGGACAGCAGCAGGTGCAGGCAGCAGCCTCTGGAATAAATGAGCGGTACGTGTGTGTGTGTGTGTGTGTATGTGAGTGAGTGAGTGTGTGTGCGTGTGTGTGTGTGTGTGAGTGTGTCTGTGAGTGAGTGAGTATGTGTGCGTGTGTGTGTGTGTTTGATATACGATGGAAAGTAGAGCCAGCAGTTTGTCACTCACCACAAGGTCTTTGTGCCCTGCCCTCTCGGTCTTTTCCTCTCTCTTTTTTAAAGACACACCAATAAATACAGGCTGAATATACAGTGTGTGCTCAAAATGAAATGAAGCCCAGCTTCGCACAACAGAAAGCGGTTGACCAAAAGCTGAATCAGAAGTGGCTTTGAAAAAGGTTGCACGTGTGACTACTGCAAACGGTCACTGCAGCTCATCCAGTAAGCAGCTGCTCCACTTGTCTTCAACCATCCAAAGTCCTCACTCCATAGGCTGCTGGTCAGCCAAAGTCCTGCATCTGGCCTACACTGGAGCCAACAGGACAGCTTCTTCTACAGGATGTACTTCAGCCCTACACATCAGCTCCAGCACTCAGCTCTGCTGCAGCAGGGCGACTTGCACTCCCTGTCAATCCGTGGGTTTTCACTAGGCCCGACCACAGAGCTTCTCCAGCCAAGCTCCAGCCCGGTCTCCTATACAAACTGCTCAGACATAGCCCATTTTGCAGCTTGGTCTGAAGACAAATCTCTTTACTCTTTACAAAAGTCTATACTACTCCTCTACAGGGATACCCTTATCACATTACATTTCCTTTATTGATCAGATGCATTTATCCAAAGCAACATACAGTAACTGCATACTGAAGGTCATCAGAACAACTGCAGTACTTTGGTCAACAGGGTACAATGCTCCTGAGGTATCAGTTATTCATTGCCATGAGCATCAAGTCTAGGTCACAATTTAAGCATAGGTTAAGTCAGTAAAGTTATGGCATGTCATAACTAGTTTAGAGTCATGATTGCAAGTGACATGTTAAAGAACGACAATATTAAGTTGAGGATACAAGCGCAGCATGAAAGCACTTGATGAAGAACCAAGCAGTACAGGAGAGTGCTAGAAGACAAATATTCAAGTGACACGTGGGTGTATAATTATATTAGTGACTTACACGGCAGATCAAACAATGCCTAATTCTGTTTGACTTGTTAGGGCATTTCCCAGATATTATGCATCTAAGCTTTCATTGTCATTTGTGTTTTGGAATAGCTGCATTTGATATCAGTGAAGAAAAGGAAAGTGCAAAGATGAAAACATGTGAAATGAAGATAGTATTATCCCATCGTTGTTTAAAGTGTCTACAGTGCATTCCGTGTAAGGTGAACAACTTCTTGAACTAACGATGCCTTCTATAGCAAACCGTATAATAACCAGGTAACTTTTTGGCCTCAGAAACGATCACCCAGGCGGTGAAGCTTTTTTCAAAGTACTTTTCTGATTTCTGCACTACAGCAGTACAGTTGCTTTTAGTGGTCTCATGGACCAATGCATGGGACACCCTGATTGTGCGATCTTGAAGACGTTATTGTCGCCATCACAAATGAATTGTTGCATGCAGACTTTGACAATGTAGCATAAGAGAACAGTCAAGGTGAATCTCTCTTCAGTTCTCACATAAATGCTCAAGCTGGTTAATTAGCCTTCCGCCGCTGTAATTCAGGCAAGGATGACAGCACATTCATATTCCTTTATGGTGATGACAAATTCATAAAATGGCCAATTTATAGCACAGCGAAAAAGGCTTCAGAACGCTAAAACGAAAGGAGAGATGTTTTTCCATCAGTGCTCTCCCTGCTGTGAAGAGGTAACATTTCAAATAGCGTAAGCGTAAGATTTTGGCTCCCATGAAAAGACCCCATTCCTGCACAATTTCTAGAAAATTCTGAATTCTGATTGTGCTATGTGGACAGTTGCCGTTCGGACTATGGAGTTAGGATAGAGGTTGAACAACGGCTGGATTAGGATAATCATTTGGTGAACAATATGTTTGCTGTTTTGAGTGATTGGTACCTTGCATGGCACGCTATCACCATTGGTGTGTGAGTGTGGTGCATCCATTTTATAGCGCATTAAAGTGCAAAACAGGACATCGACACGGGGTGAATGCCGAAGAGGTTAAATTACGGTTACCTAGGGTTAAAGGGTCTTCACCTTTAAAATGATTCTTGCACTGGCAGACTTTGTAGAAGCTAGCCTTCTCTAACATTTATCCAGTGACATTGGGATTACTGTTCAAAATGATTAACCTGTGAAAAGGGGGCTGGTGTATAAGTGTGTTAATTCCACAGTACATGGGAGCTAATTGACAACATTTATATTGTAGGCCGATACTCATTCAGAGCATACTGCATTATTTTTAAATGGTGCAGTAGATGCATTGTCACCTCACAGGGAGAAGGCCCAGGGTTCGAGTCCTGGCCAGGGTCCATCTGTGTGGTGCTCTCTCTCCCCATGCCTGCATGGGTTTCCCCAGGGTACTCCGGTTTCCTCCTGCAATCCAAAGACATCTAGGTTAGGCTACTTGTATGTGTGCTCAGTCAACCTACCCTGTATGAATATAGCAATCGCCTCTCATAGCTGCTGTCATTAAAAAGCACTAAAGACAGCTGTAGCCCACTGTCCTACTTTTCTTCTTTTTTTCTTTCGCAGAACTGCAACATGGGGAAAAAAGCTCAATCTAAGGCGACAAAGAGAAAACATTAAAATGTTTGCTAACATCTTTAGATTTCCCAGATGATTAGACCAAGCTCCCACGGCAACCAGGACAGACCAGACCATCAACGCTGGGGTTGGGGAGGAGCGAGGAACCAGGTGAAGGCCCCATTACAGTGCAGATGTTCTCCCCCCTCAATTACACCGCGTTGGACCGGGCTAATTGGTGACCAGACCCTGAAGGTCAGACTCTCCAGAGGGGAATGTGTAAATCAGAGGCCAAGCTGTGTTCACGAGCACGGGGTGGGTCAGGGTTAACTCGCCTGTGTTTTTTTCTCTTTTTTTAACAGCACCCCAAACCAGAAGCTCGGGTAATTATTCACATAGCTTCCTCCGCACGTTCCCTTTCTTCCTACGCCGCCCAGGAATCCCTCTGGGACAAACCCAGGTCATTAGGCTGTCGTGTTGGATGAACCGGGAGACCAACAGGCCTGCTTCAGCCATTACACTTTTCAAAGGAACAGCTGGCTTGGTTGTCAGCTGAGGACAGGTCGGCTGTGGTCAAGACAGAAAAGTTTTTCCAGAGTCCCTTTTTCAACTTGTCTGAAGATCTTTGGTCGGGTTTAATTTTAGGTCGAGTGTAATTCTACATTGGCATTCAAGCATTAAAATTAGAAGTGATAGGCTTCCACATACTGATGGGGATTGCTGTATTCACATGAACTGTAAGAAGGTCATATGTGTTTCTTCAGCTGTTTCTCACAATAAGTGTGTATGGGGTCTCACTGCCTGATGAGGACAGGTAAGTACGAGACATCTGATCGCGTCCACACTGCAGAAAGGAAGGATTTTTGTATTTGAAATAGGCTAAATCCTTCACTTCAGTGTCCACAGGATATAAAAAATCCACTTGATTTATAATTTGCTGGTGCCATTTTATAACAGTGATAACATATGTGGGCATATCCCTTTAAGAGTGTGCTCATCTTATACAGCATATCAACAAAATCCACCACCGTGTTTGCAGTCAAATTGAAGCGCTACAAATCTCTCGTGTTTAGAATAGTGTTTAACTGCTTAGCTACTCTCCCACATTTCTTTTCAGGCAGTTGACAGGCTGGTATCAGGGGCTAATGTGTGACTACAGATCGGCACTCTCTTTTCGTCTCTCAGAGTTGCCGAGTAACACGATCTGTCTCGGGCCCAGGCCGTTCTATCTTTAAATCGAGGGAAAGACAACACTCCGCTGGAGCTCCTGGGGGGGTGTTTTCATCACAAGGTTTGCTTGCACAGGTTTGAAAACCTGAGGAGTTAACTCCACTTCAGTTTTTACTGACCGGCGTCAGTGAACACCCACGGTCACGACGGGATGAGCGCACCCCACGACCTCACACCCGATCACCCGGTGGGCTCGGACTTCGTCAGGCAGCTGAAGGGGGCGTTGGCGAGGGGCGACCACCAGAAAGCGGAGACACTTCTCCGGGCCACAGCAGTGACGGGGAGGAACCCGGACGCCACGATCGAGCTCTCGAACGACGACTGGATGAAGGACCCTTCGGTCCAGCTCCCGCCGGCCGTGCTGATGGGTGAGTTCCTCGGGCGATCCCCCGTGGCGATCACGATTTTGCTCAGAAATCGCTCGATCCCTTGGCCGCTCCGCTGCAGAACGTTGGCTGAACAGAGAACCTCGTTTGCGAGTCAGAGTGAGCACGGGGGGAAAGCAGATGGGAGAAACAGATGGGGCATTTGACAGGGCCCGGGCCCTGCAGCAGTGCTCAAGCTGGTGTGCCGTTTCTAGCAGGGGGAACGCCGATGAGTCGTTTAAGGCCCCGCCCGATTGGCTCCAGCAGGGGGGGTGTGGCTTCTCACAGTTCAGAGCAGAGTGCTCACTGTGTGCAATCCAGTGAATCGTTAATCCTGAAATTTATCTACAATACAGTTGTTACTAAAAAGATACTTGGACATTGAAATGTCACATGCACATACAAACTTAATGACAGGCACATGAATGAAAGTTGGCTTTGAACAGACTAAAGCCGCACAGTGTTCCTGCTACTTGATGAAAAGCTGATATAGATCTTGTGGGTCAATACTTTGTCTGGTATGCCTGCAAATGAAATTGACTGCAGCTGATTGATTGTAGTTGACCAGCTTCTCCCACCGACTGTCTGCATAATTGTTTTTTAATGGAAGCTCTGAGGTTGCACATTAAATTTACACAGAGCTGCAGCCCTTTCCTACTGGATTCTGCAAGGTCAACAACATTCATTGGCCATGAATCTGTCAGTAGTGGACTTTAGATGGCTCTTATTTTTCATGCATCTAATCACATGCTGGAATCTGTTTCATCTTATTCTTTCAATACCTCCAAACAAATAATTGCATTTATTGTGCATTGGATCATTGGATGTGCGGACACTGGCTTTTGCTGATTCAATAGCTCCACCTGTCTTGGGGGTTGGCACGCTAAGAATCCTGCTCTTGATTCTGCTTCTTGTCCAGATGGCATCAGTCCCAAAAACATATTCTGACATATTCTCTTCAAATCCAAGTCATTTGAATGCATATGACTGCAGTACTCCTGCAGGTCCTAGAGGGCTGCAGCCTCTGCTGGTTTTGGTGTGTTTCCACACTGAAATTATTCCATTTCAGTCCTTGGATGGTTAAAGAGTCCACACACCTTGCTCCCAATGTCTAAACTGGCCGCTATTTCAAAGTAAGTCCTGGCCCTCCAGTTTAACACAACTTGGCCTGAGGGGGACTGAGGAATGTTCTTTGGCCTGGGAAACTGGCCAAAACAAATGCACACAGGTGTTCTTCAACAAGGAGCTGGACTCTTCAGGTGATTTACAGGCATGAAAATACAAAGCGATTGTCTGCAAGGGTCAGACATCCAGAAGAAAGCAAAATTGATGGGATTGAGAAGGTAGAGTTGAGGTTGATGGAAGCTTATTGGAAAACATTTTGTATTTTACCATCTGTATCAGAATTAGTGACTAACCCAACAAGATTTAATCATGACATCACTGATTATTGGATATATTAATCTTTAATAACCTTTTTAATTGAATTTTTATTTATATATTTTCTAAATCAGGAGATTAATAATATTTTATAAAATACTATTTTTACAAAGGGGAGCTTAAAATAGTTTGTGGACATAAATTTTTGCTCTCTGAGAGTGGTTTAAGCGAATATAGATATACAGAATTCATTCCTTTATTAGGAAAGGGACCTTCTCGTGAGGTCTCCCAAGAACTGTAGTTAGAATGGCACATGCAGTTATACCCACTGCTGCTAATTGCTAATTATCTTATCTTAAAACACACAATGCAACCTTCTCTCCAGAGATTACACAGTGGGTCGTCATAAAAAAAAACAGTCATTGCATACATCTGGTGATACAGTATAAATATAGTGTTTAAGAGACAAATGTTCCTTTCCCCTCTTCAAACATGTCACCCTCCCTATTAAACATGCCAACGCTGTCTCTCATGCCACATTCACATTCATGGGATTAACTACAGAGTCCTGCACAGGGCCAGAGTAAAGCAGGAAAAGGACAGACAAAGGGAACGAAAGGTCCCTGTAGTGTCATTACAGAGAGCGTGTATTACCACGGGTAATGGGGAAGAAGCGGGTGGCCCAGCTACAGAAGGTGAAGTCACCGTTAAACAGCCAGAAAAAATGTGAGACCGGTTCCCTCGCCAAGGCCCGGGGGCTTCAGCAGACCTCGGTGAAATGCATATTTTAAATACTTGCCACTGAAGATGTTAGAAACAAAAATGTATAATCATACGAACCAACCAGTATTGGTGAAGTTTTTTATTGTCAGAAACTGGTGTGAAAGTGTTTATTTGGAGGTGTAGCTTCAAAATTGATGGGATTGGATTATGATTTTGACCACATTTTACCCTATCTATCACTTTTCCATCACTCCCACACAACAAAATGTTGACTTACGTCATGATTTTATGACAGAAATAACAAACAAAGCTTGTCTAAGTATGCAAATCTGATCAGGCTACTTTTGCACAGCAGCTAAAATGACTGCATTGTGGACAGTCACCCGAAAAGATTGGCTTCAAAAAACGAACCAGGCTTGAGCCTACTTAATGCGTACTGTCTCAACAAAACTTAAAGGTCTAGTCTAGTGCTCAGAGCCGGCTCTACGATTTTGGTGGCCCTAGACAAGGAAAAAATGGAGGCAACCAACCATGGACTGGGGGAAGCAGTTGCAATAATGATAGAATCCAAAAAATCGGCACAATTAAAACATCTCAATCAAGAATCAGTGATATTTTGTAAAACTTGAAGACTGTACTCAAGTACACTAAAAAATAAGACTTTAATTAGCTGTTAAGTCATAGATCAGGGCTGCCCAACCCTGTTCCTGGAGATCTACCTTCCAGTAGGTTTTCACTCCAACTGTAATTTGGCACACCTGATTCTAGTAATTAGCAGTGTATCTATGTAATCTCAAGATGAATAATGAGGTATGCTTTGCTACAGTTGGAGTGAAAAGATACATGTCAAAAAATCTCCAGGAACAGGGTTGGGCAGCCCTGTTATAGGTCCTTTTGGTTTTCTGTACAGTGTAAGTTCTAGGTCCTTTTGCTTTTTCCATACAGTGGAAGTTGTAGATCATTTTAGTTCTGTACAGTTTAAGTTGTCTAGGTCCTTTGATGTTTCTTTATCTATTGACCTCACTGGCTTGGCTGCACCATTTAATGACACATATTTATCTCAGCTGTAAGTGGATACGTGAGAATGTTAAGTGCCATTGGGGATGTCAGCGGGGGTAGCAGAGTGACCGCGTGGTCAGTCACATTACTCAAAGCCACAACGCTGTTGCCCATTGTTATTTTCATATACTGCCCGCTGCCGTTCCCAATATAACAGGCCTACAGTGGTGATATCACAGGGAATGTATTTTAGGCAGGCCTGCCCTCTGCCTGTTTACAAACCCTGACCTACTTGCCCTTTCTGCACCCTGACACACAGACCCTAGGGCAGCACAGTCTGGGTGGGGTGGGGTGTTGATGGTAGTGGCTTTCAAAGTCTTAGGGATAGGGGTGTTTCACATACATACATTTGAAACATGTCGACATATTTCATATGCAATATGGGCGACTCATCTATTTTTTGTTTGACTGCAGTTAGATAGATGCATTTTGTAGATGTAGACAGAATGCTGAATATATCCATTGATTTGGGAGGTATTCTGTATTTTTGTGACAATACATTTTAGTGTCCGTGTCAGTTTTCCCTTGTCGGGGTTAACCAGTCTTGTGATTTGAAGTAGGGGGGGTCCGGCCAGCATTCCACCCACCCCACCAGCCCCCCAGACTATAAATAATGCAGACAACAGACAAACAGAGGGCATAAATAACCCCTGTTGTGAGCCGAGGGGCAGGTAAGAGCCCCACGCCACCTGGAGCGAAGGCCATTCCCCAGCCGCCAGGGCTCCTCACCAGGGCAAAGCCATCCCAGCGATGCTCGTGCGAAAGGGCAGCGCGCTCGTCCCCCGCCCCCCCCGCCCCTCCGGGCGCCAGGGACTGGGACGGGGGCGTGGGCGGCCGCGGCTCCACCCAGATGCCGGGGAGGGAGAGAGCCGAGCCCCTGGAGAGGACCAGCCAGCGCAGGAGCAGCCTCAGACAGCCCGGCATGGCCTTCCCCTGCCCCCCCACGCTGGACGCCCTGCTGGGCCAGCACTGGAAGGACCTGCAGGAGGGCTTCTCCGACTACGAGACGCTCAACAGGGTGCTGGAGTTCCAGAGCGACGAGCTGCAGTGGACCTCCCAGAAGTGGGGTACGCTTTTTCTGTGTGGGTTGCGGAATCAGGTCGGGAGGCGGGGGGGGGGGGGGGGGGGGAGGGGTTGAGGGTTGTGAGGGGGGTGGGTGGTTCCATAACACCTCCAATTCTCTGCGTTCTGGGTTGGGTCCTTTCTAATCTACCCATTTTGATCACCCAAGACCTATGTATAGAGGTTAACATGCAAGCGTGCAGGTGAAAATCAAGCCCTACCTGGTTCGGTACTGCTCATGTTGCGAAAACATTGATTTACACGCGGTTCTTAGCCGTGTTCTTCGTGTGAATAAGTATGCCTGATGTGCCCCGTATTTAACGGGAACCTTATTTCCATTCCCAGCGGAGTACATCACAAAGCGCATGTGTCTACTGTAAGCTCTGGGGCATTAAAGCCTGTGTAACAGTTGCTGGATGCCTTTCTCCCCAGCCAGATCTGGAATCCGCACCAGTGGACTCGGGCAAATCGCTTGCAGCCCACTGGCTCCTAAGATCTCTGGCAGTGTAAATACTCTATTCAGCACCTTATACCAGACCTATTCAGAACATTCTGGAGAGACTGACTCCTCCCAGCTCTGAGAAGCTGGCAGTGCTGCTGATTTGTCAGAAACATCTGCGCACAGAACCAAGCTGAACTAGGCCCTGAGGACGAGCAACGCTGAGTGATAATCCACTATTATCACCATGGCCGGGAGTGCTCTCTCTCTCTCTCTCTCTCTCTCCCCATTTGCCCTGGCTTTCCTGGGGTTTATTTATTCTTTCTTATTTGGTGCAGTTGTGAACAATAGCCAAGCCAGGCATTACTTTGGTTTGTAATTCGGTTATTAGAGAAGTAGTTCTGGTTGGCCAATCACACGGTTCGTTGCAGTTCGCAAGAAACGGTTCAGAATTATACTGTAGGTGGCACAGATTACGTCCTTCAGCTGTAATGGTGTAGTCAAAAGAGTCATGCGCTTGAACAGAGTAATCCAACCGTTATAAACCCTGAAATAAATCAAACCGTTCAACCGTGAAAAAACAATGCAGTCCTGCAGTTTTGGCCTATTGCTGGCAATTGACGCAAAACCCACGCTGAAAATCCTGTAGATGTGCTTCGTAGGAAGTACAGGGAAAGCTGGCCGGGGATACTGCAGTTTTGTTGTTGACAATAACAGCCAGAGGTTGACATGCGACCAGAGCTCTGCTGGACAGGAAACTATGGAAAATATTCAATTAGGTCACCCTGTGAACTTCTGGGAAAGTGAATTATGCACATAGCAGGATAACAGGGTTACTGTGGCAGATAACAGAGGGTGGAGAGGGGCCTGGAGGGAGGGAGGGACCACAAGGAATTCAGGACCGCTGTTTGACTTATGATCACTGGCCTCCCATCCTGTCTGCGATTGGCCACCTGATCTCTGCCCTGATTGGCTGCCCTCTAAAGCCTTGTCATGGTAGATTAGCCCCATGGGCCAGGTCTCGGCAACAGAAGCAACCAACGAGGAGGTGGTGGGGGTGGTGGTGATGGGGGGGTATTTGGTTGGCATAAAAAAAGGCTGCAGAACCACAGGGTGGGGTAAATGCTCGCTGGAGCCAGGTACTTAACCTGAATTCAGTGGATGTCCAGCTGTGTCTGGGGATAACGTGTAAAAACGCAAGCTATGCAAGCTGCTCAGAGCAAGGGAATATGCCAGGCGAATAAATAATGTGAGCACCCACCACCTTCTGCCAGCATTCCTATCGCAAAGCCCACCATCCCAAACGTACCCCTCCCCCCCGCCAACCTAACCACCACTGCAGAAGCAAATCAGCTATCAACACCCATAAACCCAAGAGATCAACCCCATATCTCAACTGCAGTTCAAATCCAGGGCGCATCTAGCCCAACAAACAAAGGCTATATTTAATACACGGAGAACAATGAGTTATTAATAGACAAACAATGAGCTGGACGGGTTGATTTTCTGGGGTGGAAATTTGGGGTGGGTGAGGGGGGTTCAAACAGAGGCCTATATAACCACATTCCACACGGCAGGAGGAGACTCACACCGCCCTTTGGACGGATCAGTGGTACGGGCAGCGAGAGGCCATGCTCAGGACCTTGCGCTTGGAGGACCTGTGCTCCACCATCAGGCTGGTGGACCACCAGGGACAGCAGGAGGAGCAGGGCCCCGGGTTGGGGACGGCCCAGCTGGAGGAGCCGGGCCGCGGGTTGGGGAGGGGGCAGCGGCCGGAAGAGGAGGGGAGTGAGGGAGAGAGGCGGTGGAGGTGGAAGACAAAGGACGTCAGGGCGGAGAGGCTCTACTGGGCCGTCCTGACGGGGGATGCCAAGGCGCTGCGGGCGCTCCTGAAGAGGAACTATGTGGACGTGGATGTGCTGTATGATGTTGGGCGCGAGGAGCTTGAGTGGCGATCCAGCACTGTGGCCAACTTTGGGCACTCAGGTAAAGCCCAGAACCTGTCCTCCTGAGAGGAACAGAGCTCCAGCGTTACCTACACCTCATCCTTCACCTCCATGATATCCCTGGGAGAAAATCTGGAGCAAGTTGATTGAAGGGTTCTGTTTGTGCTCATGGCAGACATTACTCATTGATGTGTGATGTTCTGTTGAATACAAGCATAATATCTGAAGAACTCTCTGGAACACCCTTGTGGGGTGGAACAGGTGCATTGCTCTGGTGTCATGTTCTTCCATCATACCGGGGATCTAACTTGTTATAGCATTAGGAATGCAGGTTAAAATCCCAACGGTGTCAGTGATAAAAAGCCCAGAGGACGCTGGGGAATGTAGTTCTGACGCTGTGCCTCCCCTCCCTGTGGTTGCAGGTCTGTGGTCGCTGGAGTACAAGCGGGAGCTGACCAGTCCCCTGTGCATCGCGGCGGCCCAGGGCTACACCGAGTGCCTGCGCTACCTGCTGGAGCACGGCGCCAGGCCCAACCTGACCGCCGGGGGCAAGACCGCCCTCCACGAGGCCTGTGAGAATGGCAACACGGACTGCGCCGAGCTCCTCCTCGAACACGGGGCCAGCCCCAGCCTGCCGAGCGAGGACGGCTACACGGCCCTGCACCTCTGCAGGACGCCCCAGACCTTCCGGTCAGTCCCCCCCTCCCGTCCCCCCCTCCGCCTTCCTTGTCCACGTCCACGTTCCTCTCGAACCCAACCGACACCCTGTCACCTACATTCCTTTTTAGACCTCAGATTTTATTCAGTAGAGTCGCCTCCGTTCAAACCAGACACCCTGGAGTCCTACTCACCCTCTCACATAGCTCTCCCCTACCCTACCTTTGTAAGGTCTTTATCAGCCTTACAGATGAGCTTGTCCAACCTGGCTGTTTAGCTATATGTTGACAATGCTGAGTCAAAGATTTAATGGGGAAGCATTACAGAGCAGTGTTTATGAAACCTTACATCACAAACCAGCACACCTCCCATCTCCTGTTACCACCCCGTGCAGTGAGAGTTAAAATAGGAGCAAGCTGCTCATGGCATGTTTGCTCGTATTCTTTTATCTGGTCAGCAGATGTGTGGAGCTGACTTACAAAGTTCCCGTAGTTCAGCTATGCATTTGATGGCCAGTCAGGCCATGTGATCTGCTCAAGGTTGAGATGGCAGAGACATCCCCTTCACCCTGGACCCTGACTCTGTTGTGTGGTTTCCCAGCCATGGGGCCGATTGTATCTATACTTCATGCACTGTATGCGGCAGGACTGACGCCTAATTCTTTTTCAATATGACTGCTCGGTCAGAATTTTCACAGCTATGCAAAGGTTCAGCTGTCACTGTCAAAAGTTCTTGACGGTGGAAGGTGCATGAGTGAAATGTGTACACCTTGCATGCGGTGCAGGATAACCTGAGAACATGGAAAGTGTTTCAGTGCAATGATTATCCCTAATGCTGACATTTTCACACGCGCAAGAGCACTTATCACAATGTCATATACTTTTTTGGTAATATTGGCCTATGTACTTTCTGTCTGAATGTGGAATTGGCTTTAAAAAGATTACAGTGCATGACTTTCATTCCTACATCTATTATTAATCTTTTTTTGGAAAAAACGTGCACCCATGGCAGACATTCTAGATTTGTTTCTACTTTGTATTCTCTATTAAACGGAGAACACAGAAATAGACACTGTACCTTGTTCCTGAAACGATTTTCTGGAACATTTGGGGGACATGTGTCAGTTTCAGCTGGTTGGACAGTCATCCAATCAAACTGTGATCGAAAGATATCACTAGGGTGGCCTGTAGCGTAGTGGTTAAGGTAAATGACTGGGACAGGCAAGGTTGGTGGTTCAAATCCCGTTGTAGCCACAATAAGATCTGAACAGCCGTTGGGCCCTTGAACAAGGCCCTTAACCCTGCATTGCTCCAGGGGAGGATCGTCTCCTGCTTAGTCTAATCAACTGTACATCGCTCTGGATAAGAGCGTCTGCCAAATGCCAGTAATGTAATGTAATGTAGCACTGTCTGTAAAATGGCTGCAGTGAGCTTTGCCAGGCACCTCTCAGAAGCATGGTTAACCCCAAGCGGTGCCTGTGCTTGAGAAGTGATGTGGGACTGTGGGGTTTGGAGGAGCCAAAAGACAAGGGACAAAACAAGAGGCAGTCATAGGTCACGTAATTGCATCAAATGAGTATGAATCCGTTCAATTCACTCGGCTAATGAAATATTCTTCACATACAGACGGGGGGGGAAGCAGTGTGAGAGAGAAAGCAAACTGCTGAACGGAGAAGATTGGCTGGCAAAAACCGCGCTGTGATCTTTGTTTCGCGGTAAAAACGTCCAATTCTCCCCGACACCCCGATGCGGCCGGATTCCCTCTCTGATCGCGACGGGACGGATGAAGAGGCCGAGCTCGTTAGCGCGTCGACAAGCCGAAGCGGGGAAACGCGGCGCTAATGATGGTAGATTCGCAGCGCGGGGGGGGGGGGACCCGGGCCGCTTTTTCAAACAGCGGTCTGCAGGTTAACGGCGCCGTTGGCGGTCTCATCGACAAGTTCAAGGCTCCTCCAATACCTGCCGTGTATTTTTTTTTTTTCTTCTTCTTTCTATTTTACACTCTTCATTAGGAACGCTGACCCAACCCGGCGAGGCAGGCCTAATTATGGCTCACCGATCTGATGCTATTTATCGCAGCTCCGTTTAATTTCCCATAAAAGGAGGCTGAAGAACAGAGCGCGGAGGAGAGAGTCAGACGAGCGCTGGAATGAAAGAGTTGGGCTCCCACAGCGCCCGTCCACAGATTCTACCGATATATGAGCCATTACACGATTGACATCAAGCGGCGTACACAACCACAGGACACAGGGAACTAATATCCGTCACATTCATGTGAAATGAGGGGTTGAACCCACTCCTTCAGCACTGTTAATGATAATGATAATGAGCAGAACGACAACGGCAACAATGATGATAACGATGACGACAACTTTCAAGACGGCAGATTATTCTAAGCATCCATAATCAGAAACCAGTCACAATTGAGGTTCATATTTTCGTAATAGATACTTTATATTTAGATCTCATTAATCAACTTTTCATGAAATATGAATATAATAATTTCTTAATCATTAACATAATTAGATTGCAGTGCTTGTTTTAAAGTGCAAACCACTCACTACTCACAAATAGCGTCTGAATATTCAAAAACTGTTTGTCCTATCCGGTTAACTTATTAGAGTAGGCAATCTATCCTGAGGCTATTTGTAAGGGGGGTGGGGGGGGAAGTCTACTTTAGGACAGGTACTGCAATTAAATGTTAATAACATTTAAATAATATATTAATTAATTGTTAATGGATGTGTTCATTAATTAATGCAATCTTAATTTAAAATCCCTACCACATTGTAGAGTATATTTTCAATAGTATGTGATCTCCATTCGTCTAAAGCAGTGCTTATATCCGACAGCGCAGAAATGACAGAAGAACGTAGCTTTGCCTGAGAGGGACTGTGATCTGCTAATACGTTTTAAAAGAGCTGTGAGTGGTCCATAATGTGTACCAGATACAGGCTCTATTCCTGCCTGTCTGGAGCTGAACCTGCTCATATTTGTATCTTATCTGTACCATTTTGGTACAAAGTGCCTAATTAAAAAGCAATATACTGTTGTCCACCCTAGCTATGTTTCCACCAGAGTTTGTGATGAAGGTTTTTGTGTAATGTGAGTTTTATTTCAGCCATTTTGAATAAATACTTGAGCCATGACTGGGTTCGGATCGGTGCCGACCGTGTCCCTCCGTCCCGCCGCAGGTGTGCGAAGGCGCTGGTGCGTCACGGCGCCAGGGTGGACGTGTCGAGCGAGGAGGAGGGAGAGACCCCCCTCCACGTGGCGGCCCGTCAAGGCCTGCGGCAGCACACCCAGCTCTACCTGCGCTACGGGGCCCAGGTGGACGCCCGCAGCGCGTCGGGGGAGACCCCCCTGGGGGCGGCCTGCGGAGGGGCCCAGGGGCCCCCGGACGAGGGCGAGGAGCAGGGCGAGGAGGACAGCTACCTGCCGCTCTGCCGCATGCTGCTGGAGTACGGCGCCAGCGTCAACATGGCCGACGCGGAGCGACGCACGCCCCTGCACCGGGCCGCCCGCAACGTGCAGCGCCCCCTGGTGGAGCTGCTGCTGGAGCACGGGGCCGACGTCAACGCGCTGGACTACAACGGGGCCACGGCGCTCTCCAGCGTCCTGCAGAACGCCGTCATCAAGGCCCCGCTGCAGCCGCACCTGGTGGTGCAGACGCTGCTCAACCACGGCTCCATCAAGATGTGGCCCCTGGCCCTGCTCAAGGTACGCCGCCCCTGCTCCCAGCAGTGGCGTAGCGGCCTGTTCCGAAAATATGTAATTGTTTAGTATTCAAATACTTTTCTGTGGTCGATTGATCTTGCCTGGTGCAATTGAGCCAACCAAGAGGACTAGAATGTGGTATTTGAACTTTTTGAGAGTATTTCTTAGGTTCCAACACATCAGACAAGCTCCGTAAAGTGTAGAAAAGTATTTGAATCCAAAACAATTTTGACCAAGGTAGCTTGGCAGTAAGAAGGCACAGAAAGCCAATGAACTAATCCAGTATATATTCAGAATACTCAAATAATAAGATAGAAACACTTTTATTTTTTTTAAACCATTGTCACCACTAGATGCCCTTATTTTCAACTGTATACAGTATTCCTGTCAGGTATTTCCGTCTTGTTCATTTCAGGTTCTGACAGCTTGCGCTGCAGCTCCTAAAACAGTGGAGACCTTGTTCAACTCGTATACCCAAGTCATTGTCACGTACAAGTGGTGTGACGCCATTCCAGAGGAGATTGTGCAGGTGAGCCACACACACTAACGCTGCCTCAATATGACTAACAGCTCACCCCTCTCGTTCGCCTCTCATAGACACAACATTGAAACACAAAACCCAGTACTGTGTCACACCACAGCAAAACCAGCGACAGGAAACAAACAGCACTCTGACACAACCAAATCACAGGGGGAAAAAAACAACTGTGGAAACAGTTAAAACATCAAAAACTGGCCAAAACACTGCAAGAGATATCTCAATACAATGAAGAAACAGCATAAATACCTCAACACTTCTTAACATTGTGCAGAGACCCCTAAATATTGTACATGGAAAATGCACATGAACACAATTCAACAACCTGGACACATTATCACAGACACATTATCAAAATTTGCCAACACAGCAAAGCAAGCAATGTTCCTTGGTATATCCATGACATGACCACACAAGAGGGGGAACCTTGGCACTGAAGAAATTCAATTTAACCGCAACATTGGGGCAATGCCCAAGCGTCACAGTGCCAGGCAACAAGGTCAAGTGCCCACCACTTTGCTTATCACGTTACACTCCAACACAAAGCCTAGAAGAGAGAAGGGGGGGGAAGGGGGCGGAAGCACACATGACTTTCGCATGTCGGGCATCAAAGTCCCAAACCTCCCCAGACAGCCAGACGAGTTGATTGCAGCGAATTTGCGGTTTAACTCCTCGTGATTAGCGCGTTAGGCACGGGCTCAGGGAGAAGGGAGCGACGCAATCCAACGCGGTTCTAACGAGGTTTCACCTCCCCACCCTTCCCTTCTATTTCGGTCTCATTGGTTGTAACAGTCATTAATTATGTCATTATCAAATAACCGCCTTTTAAAATCTGGATTAGTGAGGCTTGCAGGGAACATTCGCCAGATCTAATTACTTTGTCTGAAACATTTGTGGACCTGTGGAGTAAAGCTGTCTGACTCTGTGACGAACGTCTGGACCGGCTGAGTTCATGTCAGTGTTGTCTGGAAGTCTAATTGAATGTGTCCTGTGCTTTAGGAAGTCAGGTTTTCCATTGTGTGTCTTCATGAACCTGCACTGCTCTGTGAATGCACTTTGTGTGCTTAATAATATTATCTATATATTATATATTATATATTATATATCATCAGGATCTATGCATGTTGTGCGTCTGAGAGTTTTACCATCCACCGTTGGCATCAGAACAATAAGCCAACCATCAATGGTTCTTCAGAACTCATATTTGGATACTGTCTGTAATTCAGTTTTTTGGTTAGACGTATTAAAGGCGGGAAGAGATTTATTTTAAGAGCATGACACTTCCATTCCTTGAAACAGTGTAAAATTACCAGGATCTGCCTGCCTGTTTTACTCAAAATTAGTGATGAATTTAAGAGTTACACAACTGCCAACTACACTCAGTAACCCTACAGGGTGGGGCACAATTGGCTGTAGTCACCCCTTCTGGTCAAGTAGGGTGACCAAAATTCACCTGGGCACACAGTGTCTGCCTCCTGCACCTCACTGCGGAGTGGAAAGAATCGGTAGAGCAGAGTGTTTTGGGGGAGAGGTCACACTTGCATTCGCTCTCCTCAGTTTGACGCAGGGAGCATAAGGGGCGGTCAGAAAGCGCAGTGCTGAAAACTGACCGCGGCATGTCCGTTTGTCCAGGCGCACGAGGCCTTCTACGAGTCCCTCTTCGCCATGGAGTGCCGGCCGCGCTGCCTCCAGCACCTGTGCCGCTCCGCCCTCAGGAAGCACTTTGGGAAAGACTGCCACCGCCTGCTGCCCCGCCTGCCCATCCCCAGACCCCTGCAGCGCTACCTGCTGCTGGAGCCCGAGGGCGTGCTGTGCTAGAGCGCCCTGAGAGCGCTCACCTCCCCCTGAGAGCGCTCACCTCCCCCCGAGAGCGCTCACCTCCCCCCGAGAGCGCTCACCTCCCCCCGAGAGCGCTCACCTCCCCCCGAGAGCACTCACCTCCCCCCGAGAGCACTCACCTCCCCCTGAGAGCGCTCACCTCCCCCTGAGAGCGCTCACCTCCCCCCGAGAGCGCTCACCTCCCCTCCCCCCGAGAGCGCTCACCTCCCCCCGAGAGCGCTCACCTCCCCCCGAGAGCGCTCACCTCCCCCCCCGAGAGTGCTCACCTCCCCCCGAGAGCGCTCACCTCCCCCCGAGAGCGCTCACCTCCCCCCCCGAGAGTGCTCACCTCCCCCCCGAGAGCGCTCACCTCCCCCCGAGAGCGCTCACCTCCCCCCCCCCGAGAGCACTCACCTCCCCCTGAGAGCGCTCACCTCCCCCCGAGAGCGCTCACCTCCCCCCCCCGAGAGCACTCACCTCCCCCTGAGAGTGCTCACCTCCCCCTGAGAGCGCTCACCTCCCCCCGAGAGCGCTCACCTCCCCCCGAGAGCGCTCACCTCCCCCCCCGAGAGTGCTCACCTCCCCCCCGAGAGCGCTCACCTCCCCCCGAGAGCGCTCACCTCCCCCCGAGAGCGCTCACCTCCCCCCCCGAGAGCGCTCACCTCCCCCCCGAGAGCGCTCACCTCCCCCTGAGAGTGCTCACCTCGCCCCAGACAAACCTGCACCACAGGCCCACATACACAGGCCCACGTACACAGGCCCACGTACACAGGCCCACGTACACAGGCCCACGTACACAGGCCCACACACACAGGCCCACACACACAGGCCCACATACACAGGCCCACGTACACAGGCCCACGTACACAGGCCCACGTACACAGGCCCACATACACAGGCCCACATACAAGCGGTAAACAGCGGTCCGTTCTCTCCGGAACCCAACAGATAAGACATTAAAGCAAGTTAGTCTCAATATTATTAACACATTACTGCAGGATGCCAATTAGCCAGAAACGAACAGGGAACACACAGGCATAACAGCGGTAAACACAGACATCCCAGTACAGCAGATACCATGGGAAATGACCACTTACCGTGGCACAAAGCAGGTTTTCACATGTACAGTAGGGCTCCATCGCTCCATGTTTCTGCTGCATTATTTCACCTGAAGAGGGCACTGTGGATTAATCTGATCCCACGATGCTGTCTGCCGATACGGTGGGGTTTTTTCGCTGAAGTTTGATGCAGTGAAATGTCTTGGCATCGTGGCATTTGATGTTTTTTCAGATAGATGCTTTTAATTACTGTTTGCGATGGATGTTATTTTTCCTCTTGTGCAGGTGCTTTTGATTTTCCACGTGTTAATAGAAAAAGCATTTTCATTTATGTTATATTGCTTTGAACATTATGTGTGTGAAAGGGACTCACACATAACGGGCAAGTGAAAGCATGTTAAAATGGACCTAATAGGTTTTGCATAAAACAATCTGAGGGGTCCTCAGTATTAATGATGGCTCCTCCATTTTAAAATCACTTGAATAACTAACTCTTAACCCTATTAAGGGTAAAATCTGTCGCTGTGCCATGATATGAACTTTAAGTTGCTTAATTAATTGAGGTACTCATCAATCCACTTTGGTGTGTCTACACCGTGATGACAAATCAGTGACATTCGAATGTATATTTGGGTCATTAATCTTTAGTACACTGGATTCATCTGTTGGAAGTAAAGGGGATAGGACCAGAAGCTTTACAAAGTACAGTACAGGATAATAAAGCCATAACTGATAAATGTGAATCACCCCAAGTGGTACATTTAAAAATAAGGTTGTTTATATTGGTTTGTAACCAGAAACTTTACCTTGCAGTACCTTGCTTTTGCATTAGATTATGCGGACAAAATTGTATTAATTTGAAATGACCCCTTGTTCTTTCCAGCAAAGAAAGACAAATGATAAGACCAAATAAACCTGAGCTCAATGCTAATCTAATTATGTGTGATGGGTGTAAACAATCACTATATTTCATTCATAAAATGTATGCCTAAAAACTAGAAAGAGATGTATCTAGAATTTTGTATTCAGTGTTTTTTGTATTCCATTGAATTTGAAATAAAGTATTAATTGTACTTCCGGAGGTTTTAATGAGCACCTTTCTTTCATTTGCCAGTGTGTGACTCACTTACACACTCACACACATGCTGTATAAGGATGTGAATATATAAATCGATGCATTTATATAAAACAACCCTCAATTACCTGAATTCAGCTATTAGCACATTAGCACAAAATACAATTCAAACAATTCAAACAATTAATATAAAACAAAACTGTGCACAGCAGTCAGCAGTCCCTGGTATTATGAATTTAACTGTAAATTATCGTTTTTTTTATTTAAGAGGCCTGAATAAGATGAATTACAGCAGTTTTATAACAGGGTTCCTGAGCCTGGCTCTCACACTTCTCTACCCTGCTGTGGGCTCGGACCCTGGTCGGTACGTTCTGGGCTAGTGTAGGGGCTCACAAACCCGCACAGCCACTGAAAAATGCACACATCTAGTACCACGGAGGAATCCTAGGACAGGAAAGCCATCCCTCCAAGTTGGCGTCGATTTAGACTTGGACACTAATGTGCAGGCGCAATTCACATGAACCACGGCTGAGACTTAGGCAAGGGAGGGGGGGCTGTGGGGGCAGCGGAATGTACATAAAACTCATACAACTTTGAAGTAATCATATTTATGACTTCGGTTATTGCCCTGCTATTGATATTGAGGAAAGGAAACAATGAGAGATTTGACATAATGTAAAAAGAGTGGATGGTATGGAATAAATTATGGCTGACATTTAAGGCCTGGTGAAAAGGTTGAGGCTGAAGCACTGTTGAATGCCCTGATGCTGCAGGCAACATTTCCAAATCCAATCTTTTCCCCAAAACTACATCCAACAGCCAAAGCATATTTTTGATTAGTTGCACATATAAGCACCCACACACACGCATACAAACGCATACAAACGCGCGCGCACACACACACACACACACACACCTCCTGCCTATGATTTAAAATGTAACCCTGTTTGCTTTGATTGTGTAAAGCTGTGGTAGAGTTCATAATGGCATCCCTGTTTCTTTATGTGTGTGTGTGTGTGTGTGTGTGTGTGTGTGTGTGTGCGTATGTAAGGCATGTGTGTGAGTGTGCTGATCCATGTGTGCACGCATGTATGTGTGTGTGCATGCGCTTGTGTCCATGTATGTGTTTGTATGTATTTGTGTGTATGTTGATACACTCACAGAGCACTACTTTATTAGGTAGACCTAATCAGCTTGTTAATGCAAATATTTAATCAGCCAATCATGTGGCAGCAACTAAATGCATAAAGGTATGCAGACATGGTCAAAGAGGTTCAGGAGTTTTTCAGACCAAATGTCAGAATGGGGAAGAAATGTGATGTAGGTGACTTTGATCGTGGAATGATTGTTGGTGGCAGACAGGGTGGTTTGAGAATCTCAGAAACTGCGGATCATCTTTGATTTTCATGCACACTAGTCGCTAGAGTTTCCAGAGAATGGTGCAAAAAACAAAACATCTAGTGAGCAGCAGTTCTGCAGACAGAAATGTCTTCTTAATGAGAGACATCAGAGGAAAATCTGACAGGAAGGTGACAGTACTGCAAATAACCACACATTACAACAGTGGTATGCAGAAGAGCATCTCTGAACACACAACGCATCAAACCTCTTAAGTGGATAGGGTACAGCAGCAGAAGACCAATGAGTCAAAAAAAGAAGTCTAATAAATACCTAATAAAGTACTCATTGAGTGTATGTATGGCAGTTTGTATGTATGTACATATGCATATGCTCATGTGAATGCGTGTGTGTTTGTGTATGTGTGTGTCTGAATATATGTGGATGTGTGTGTGTGCATTTACAGTATGTGTGTGTGCATATATGTGCATGTGTATATGTGTGTGCGTGTGTGTGTGTGTGAGTGTGAGTGTGAGTGTATATATATATATATGTGCATGTGCATGTATGTGCATGTGCGTGTATATGTGTGTGTATATATGTGCGTGTGCTTGCGTATATGTGCATGTGTATATGTGTGTGTATGTGTGTGTGTGTGGGTGTGTGCATTTACAGTATGTGCATGTGTATACGTGTCTGTTTGTCCGTGTTGTTTGCTGAACACACAAGTGTGTGTGTGTGTGTTTGTCCGTGTTGTTTGCTGAACATGTTTGTCCATGTTGTTTGCTGAACACACGCGTGAGTGTTTGTCCATGTTGAACACACGCATGTGTGTTTGTCCGTGTTGTTTGCTGAATACACACGCGTGCATGTGTGTGTGTGTGTGTGTGTGTTTGTCCGTGTTGTTTGCTGAACACACGTGTGTGTGTGTGTGTGTGTGTGTGTGTGTGTGTGTTTGTCCGTGTTGTTTTCAGAACACACATGTGCGTGTGAGTGTGTGTGTGTGTGTGTGTGTGTGTGTGTGTGTGTGTTTGTCGGTGTTGTTTGCGGAACACACACACGCGTGTGTGTGTGCGTGTGTTTGTCCGTGTCGTTTGCTGAACACACGCGTGTGTGTTTGTCCGTGTTGTTTGCTGAACACACACGTGTGTGTGTGTGTGTGTGTTTGTCCGTGTTGTTTGCGGAACACACGTGTGTGTGTGTGTGTGTGTGTGTGTGTGTGTGTGTGTGTGTGTTTGTCAGTGTTGTTTGCGGAACACACGTGTGTGTGTGTGTGTGTGTGTGTGTGTGTTTGTCCGTGTTGTTTGCAGAACACACATGTGCGTGTGAGTGTGTGTGTGTGTGTGTGTGTGTGTGTGTTTGTCGGTGTTGTTTGCAGAACACACACGCGTGTGTGTGTGTGTGTTTGTCGGTGTTGTTTGAGTCGGGTCAGAGCGTGCTCCGGAGCCCTGCTTCATTAAGCCTGCGCTCCTGCACCTTTCCCCACTCTCCGGCACCGTGTTTCTGCCATAATGAGTGATCACGCGCAGCAGCATGCAGGAAAGGTTTAATTAAATCATATTCCAATCATAATCCCTGTTGTTAATTAAACTGGATAATTTATAAGTACAAAAGAGGGTATTTATTAGCTGTTCTGGAGTAGCGAAACGCCAGTGTATCAGCGCAGATCTCCCCACCCCCGGCTCTCTCCTCGTCTGACTATTGAAGCCCCCACATGATTGATAATGAGACAGTGGCTGCTATACTATTTGTCTAATGGCTGTGCAATTAAATTCCCTTGTAAATGACCCATGCCTCATTTCATCCTAATCTATGGAATTTTGATTGAATTCGTCAGCCCTAATTGAAAAATACTGCTATTTAATGTCTGCATTGCAGTTGTGGTTGAAGCAGGCTTTAATGAGATGGTGTCCTCATGACCCTGTGTGTGGGGGGGGGAGGGGGGGGGGGGTAAAATTCATGCCCTTGATTTTGCTGACAGAGGAGGTGGGGGGGGAGGTTGGGGTTAGGATTGGGGGAAATGAACCCAAAGAGTAAGAGTAAATCAGAATGGTATTTGCCAAATGCACTTATGCAAGGAAAAACTCTTATATTGAAAAGGAATACATAATATATAAATATAGATATACACATACAGTGGGCTCCAGAATTATTGGTTAAAAATTAAGAAAAAAGGCTGCATATAATAATACATATGATATTCTTCATGTCATTTTCAAACATAAAGGAAAGCTATATACTTCTATTTTAATACATTTACATTTACATGTTTCAATGTTTTTATTCAGTAATCTCATTATTTATTTAAGCCATCGGTGTCAAAATTATTAATTAATCAAAGTTAAATTGGCAATGACATTTTATTTAATTGAGTAAATCTGAGTCTAAAATAACTTGTGTCATTCCATCACTTCCGTCACTTTCTAGATAGAAGCTAGAAAAATGAGGTAACAAGCATGCAAAATCCCTTTGTCATCCATCACCATGGGAAAAGCCAAAGAGTCAATTCAATAGAGACAAATGGTAATTTACCATCACAAGTCTGGTAATGGGTACAGAGAAATACATAAATGGTAAAACATACCACTTAGCACTGTAGCTGCAATAATACAAAAATATAAAACATAAGGAATAGTTGCAAACTTGCCAGGAAGAGCATACAAGCCCATGTTGTCCCCATGGACGCTGAGGGAGGCCATGAAGAACCCAAGGATCCTGGCTCAGGAAAAAAAGAGTTTATGTCAATAACGGCATTATTTGTTAGTTTACAGTATTGTTATGTTTACTACCTAAGTGTATATTATTCTTTAGTGTTGTGTTTTATAAAAGCGGTTCTATAGGTATAAGACATTGTCACATAAATCCACAAGGCCCAAGTAATTATCTATTCTTAGTAATACTAAACTTCCTCTCGGGTCTTTCAGCGCACTTGTCCCTGGTTATGGGTATGCACTTTGTTGTACACAGTCTGGATAAGAGTGTCTGCCAAATGCCTATAATGTAAAAAAAGAAACGGCCTTCTGCCTCCGTTTAGGTTATCCTCTCGACCTTTGACCCTTCGTCAGGGGGTGTAGGCTCCACCCCAGGAAGTGGTGGGTTTCTGCAGCTCACGCCACAGAATGCCCTGCGTGAGACCGCTCCATGGGCAAAGAGCGACAACACTGCTAAGTTCAGGGGGAGCGGTCAGCATACTACACCCTTACAAAAAATACTGCACCTACTGTGAAGTACTGCTGTAGTCTAACTGTAGTTCAGTGCAATACAATGCAGTTAAAAGTGCAGTACAAGCGTTCTACTTCATGAGTACAGCACAAGTGCAGTGAAACTGCATTATAACTGCAGTAATACTGTAATATAATAATATAAAAGTGTGTATTTATTATTGTACAGTATATTGTACACTGCAGTAATCTGCAGTTGAACCGCAGTTATTTTTTGTAAGGGATTATATGTTGGGTGTTATTCTATTTAACAAAGATCAATTTCCCTTCCAATATCAGTGGAGTAATAGAATCTACACTTAGTTTGTGCTGCTAATAATAATAATAATAATAATAATAATAATAATAATAATCATACATGTCGGAGTTAATTTGGAAATCAATGTTGCAACTTGGTTATGGAAGCTTCCTCATTCAACGTGAGTGGTATTATTTTAGAAACACATTTTCAATACATTTCATTCTGAACATAGTGACATCTTGAATTTCACTTGGTACAACTAATGAGGCCCTTGTTCAGTCCTGTTTTAACTTGGGGTTGTAAAATCCTCAAATTGGTGTCTGGTTTTCAGAACATTTTCCTTAAACAGGGTGGCCTAGTGTGCAACAAAGACAGAGCTAACAAGGAAGAGAGAGAAGACTCAGTGCAGAAAACTTCTAGAAAAAGTCTTGATCATAATTGCACGAATATTGCTATTCATATTGATAATGTTGATATCACCATCGTTGTGGCTGATTGTGACACACAATAAACAAAATTGGGGAAATAGATATCCATGTTATGCCCCACTTGTACATATTATCATTCAGAAATTTAGACTGTACCTCAATAAAGCAACAAAACCGGACTCCTACGGCTGCATAAATGTGTCACTCTCATGTTCCACTCAACTCAATGGCTCTCAGAGCAGTTCTCTGCTCTGTTAAATCGACATAAATCTTTGTATATTCCTCACAGGTCATCTTAATTCAGCACATTAATTATAGCCTTAAAAATGTCAACATGTTTACTGTAACCCTTCCCCAGCTGAGGTTGTAGAAGTCGTCTTTCCTGGTTTTTTGCCGGCTCGTTCGGAATATCAACGCATTCTTATCCATAGGGAGCAACGCAGATTATCCCCAGTGGGCTGAGAATAAGTCATTACAACAGAAACCTAATTAGAGTCCTAATAACCTTTAAACAGCGTAAGGCCAGTTTCAACCATTTCCATCTTAAAGAGGTGTCCCCAAGAAACTGCCATTTTGTGAACATGACATGGATTAAAATATTCTGTTTGAACCAGATTTTGACACGGATTTCTAACAGATATTTGCTTAAGACCGCATAAATAGTGTATTTCCATCTGGATTTCAGCCATGTCGCAACTTGAGGTACAGCATTACATACTCACTGCTCGAGTTCTCCAGGATTTAAGCGTTTATCTTAAATCTGCCATTAAATTCCTAATTCAAGAGAATCAATCACAAGGGAGAAAAGGAGCAGTCATGGAGGAGGAGGGTATGAGAGAGAGAGAGAGAGAGAGAGAGAGAGAGAGAGAGAGGATCAGCCACAGAAGGAATAAGAAGCACGGCCATAGAGAGGTGGGTTCCATCAGAAAGTGTGTGTGTGTGTGTGTGTGCGTGTGTGTGTGTCTCTGTGTGAGGCCTTCACACTTCCTACAGCGATGGGTTGCCTCACTGCACTCATGGTTAGGCCACATGTATGAGTCACACAGATGGAGGCCATCGCCTCAAAAATGATGGATTCAATCAACAGTGGAAGACAGAGTGTTCTGTAACCAACACAGAGGCTGGAGGCTGAAGTCCAACAAACCAGTCTACAAAAAAATAATAACAATCATATTTTTAACTTGGGAGAAGGGAGACATGGCAGAATTGAACGACTAATGGAAACAACAGAGGGATGGGTGGGTGGGGGAGACACAGGATTGTTGGGAGAGGGGGTGAATGTTAATAAAGTGGAGATGGGTGCCAGTGTGGGGTTGGTTGGCTGGAAGCAGATCAAGGAGAGATCCACACTCATACATGAGGGAGAGTGCAGTTGACAATGAAGGACAAACATTTGGGGCTCATCGTTGTCCAGGTGTTTGGGGAGGGGTGGGGGGGGTTGAAGCAGGTGGGGTACAGGGGCAGCTCTGAGCAGTGAGGTTATAAGGGAGGGGGAGGCGTAAAGAAGCGAGTGGAACGCAGCGGCGAGGAAATGGGCTGCCGCTAACGCAGCCACAGCCACAACACTCCCTCACCGCCCGCCCTGTGACAGAGCTACAAGAGCAGCGCTCCGGACAGCTCCAGTAATAGGGATAGAAACGCGAGCGTCGCTCTGTTAAGCTGCTCTACAATGAGCAGGGCGCCGCACAGAAAGTGCCCGAGTGGAGAGGATGAGCTAAACAAACCGTGAGCCAAACCGCTGTCGCAGCGATCGCACAGAGCAGACGCGGTCAGGTGGCCCCTGAATCTCAATCAATCCCGCTTAGCAGCATTCCCGGGGATAACAGGCTGCCTGAGAGAGGAGAGGAGAGGAGAGGAGAGGAGAGGAGAGGAGAGGAGAGGTAGGCAAGGAAAGGGAGGAGGGAAACAGTACAAACCTAAAATATGCCTGGAACTATCGTGACACTGGGCACTTTAATCCGAGTACGCGTATAACGGGAGCCGATCGCTAAATTAAAATCGGGATCATGCATTGGCTTAGCAGATTACCTTAGCCCTGTTGAATTGCATGGCTTACATATTTACTTGTTATTCATTTCTATAGATAGATGCATACTGACAGGGGTTCAGGCTGAGGGTAAGTACCCTGTTCAAGGCCTACTCTGCAAAAGCAAGAGATCTCTATTCCACACTCGCTCAGAAGGCTAAGATCCTCAGTAAGTGCAGGTCGAGATACAAGATGCTTACAACTTGTGCACAAATACGTTTTAATAGGTTTTGAGTTAACGAGGATGCTTCTCAGTGCTTCTCCGGGGTAGTAGACATTAGTAGACATTGCAATATGTTTTCATAAATAAAAAGGAAAGAACAAAAAATAAAGATTTCTGGAAAATATTTATTGCAAGTATGTTGAAAAGAGGGATGAACAGATTTAGATGTCATCTGGTTGTTTGTGCTGTGCAGCAACAGTGTTGTAGTATTAAAATACCCTTTATAATAATCATTTTTACAACCATTTTGTCAGATTGTTTCCAATTTATTCTGCCACTCACAATCCACTGAAAACATAATCTGTGTTCTCAAAGTAAAAAAGGAAAGAGGAATGTGCGTATTAGTACATGCATTTTCTTAATTTAAGTTAAGTGCCAAAGCGAGTTTTAATTGGTACATCCATGGGACAACTTTCTTTCCAAAGGTGAAGATTTGATTATCTTAAAAACGGTTTAATTAATTTTGTATTCATTCCTCATTCCACATGTCTCCTCTCCTTTCCCCAAACTCACCCCAGACCCCCAAACACATCTTCCTGTCTCTTAAGGGTGGCGGGTGGGGGCATCCTTAAATCATAATGAACTCCTTGTGCCTGAAAAACATTCCCCATCAGACACACCAATTTGGTGGAAGACTTCCTTTCTGGGTTGGCCCTTTCAGCCACAGCTTTGCTCCTTATTTATGCAAGTGGCCCAAATAGACTCCATGTGGCTCTAAAGTGGGGGAAAAGCCCTCCACTCCTGCAACCCTCCGATGATTATGCAAAACAGCCTTTTTTGACCGATTCGACCAAAGTCAGGGAAGCCTCCAGTGTCTGTCTCTCTCCCTCTCTCTCCCTCTCTCTCTCTTTAAATACGGCAGTGCTTTAAAAAGCCCTTTCCAGCAGTCCAGCGGCTCTCAAAGACACAAAAGCAGGGGAGGGAAACAAAGACCCGTCTGAACTGGGCAGAGTGAATTTCCGTGGAGATGCAAGCACTTCAAAATCCCAGAATTAAAGTGAATATATAAGTGAACTGTAATTAACCTCTTCTCTGTACTATGTCTCTGTGATACACCATTGCAGCAGGAAGTCAGGTGCTTGCTCAAGACACCCCCGGCTGCATTAATATGATAAATTATGTTTATTGGTAACCCTTGCAAAGGACTTTTTAGCCGAAGGAGGCTGATTACAAAGCTATAGGATGGTGATAATTTTCATATTCAACAGGGACTACTACAAGAGTGGCTTCATCTGCAACTCCGTGTACAATTTTTTTTACCATTTAGGGAGAAAGTCTTCCAAGAAACATATCTTTATAGATACCAAACAAAGAATGCCCTTGAAAAAAAACTTCCACACAAGCACGCCCGATGTGGGGGGTGGAGTGTGTGTGTGTGTGTGTGTGTGTGTGTGTGTGTGTGTCATGCAGAGACACACGGGAAGCAAAAGAAATGTCATTGAGGGGAAAAAACTTGGGTCTTTCCCTAATCACTGGGGTGGAGTTTTAAGCAATTCAAATCAGGGAGTGATTATTCAGTGGGGAGAAAGAATGGGGTCAGGGCCGCAGAGGAGTATAATGTGCGAAAGCGTCTTATCTCGCTTAACGAGACAGAGTTGCAGCAGATCTAGGAGCTGAAGATGTCAGAAAAATACTGGGAATTAGGCTTGATTGCCGCCCCACTGTACTAATGGGCAGGCTGTAATGAGCCTAAAATACTTATTATCATGCACATTATCGGACTTATTTGGCAGAGCATTTTTGGACGGATCTCCGCGTTATTATGATGGCTGAGCTGGAGTATCAGTCATTAGTTCATTATAACAGTCATACGAGCTCTCTCTCACTTTCCCATTTACACTCGGAAATGCATTAAATTGTGCCACAAATTAGAACTGCAACTTTTTAAATAATGAAAAAAACTGTTATCAACAATCTCCTTGGTAATGGGAAGGTGCAAGCAGCAAGATGAAAAGCCTAAATGTGCTTTAAAAACAGACTCAATAACCCACACAGTTATTACTGCAACAAACACTAATTATCAGTAGTTTTGTACTGGGTGTCTGGGGAGTTTTGGTTTCTGCAATGTAATCTGGGCATAAGGGCCATTTAGTTGTACTTTACTATAATTCATCCACTGTGCAAGGAGGGGTATTCAGGGACCCCTGGTGTTCCACAAAACAGTTCCTGGGTATCCAGCAAAATGTAAACAAAACAGTGTCCTCTATTAGGAATCTGTTTTACTATATTCTACATATTATTAGGAAATTACATTTCCCATATCTACTTGAATCCACTATAGAAAGAGTATGCTAATGACAATAGCAACTCTTGAAATTACAACTATTACATAAATTAAAAAAAGGAAAGAAAATATGGCAACGTCAAGCAAGCCAATAACTCTGATTACATACTGCAACTTAAACTTATTTATTTGTGGCATTTCTAAGCATGGTTTCATGTTTCCATCAAGCAAGTCAGAGTAAGAGAAAATGAGATGCTTTTGTTACAGAGAATTTGCTTCCAGTTCAGTTTCCCCTTTAAATTATGTGACAATTATGTAAACCAACAGGACATGAAGTCAAAAGGAAAACATAATGTTTGTATTCTATGTATATGCGTTGTATATTTATTCAATGTGGAATATTATTTTAATATTAAAAAATTAAAAAATTAAAAAAGGAAAAGCAGTGTTAAGTTGTCGAGGGGGCATTACTGCTGTTGGTGTAACATTTGATTGATTCTACCTGAGAGAGATAGACAAATATTACACTAAAAGATTCAAGAAAAAAAGACCAGTCTGCCAGTGTCAAAAGAAGAGTTTCACAGGTGCCACATGGTTTAGGTTAATGACTGGGTTAAACTAGCCTTTCAGACTGTCAGTGGATACAGACTGTCAGTGGATACAGACGGTCAGAAAGGATAGAGTAGGGAAGAAGCAGAGAGAAAATAAAATCTCCACTTTGGTTGAAATTACCCAGGAGCCTCAGGAGGTGAGAAATATTAATAAAAATATAGAGAATAAAAGAAAGTTCTGGGGGGGGGGGGGGGGGGGGAGTAGAAAAATAAATGGCTATGTTTCATGATTTTTAGTTGGTTGGATTGCATACGAGGCTGTTACATTCACAACTTCAATGGCTTTAGGGCAATAGATCTTATGTAGATGAGTTCAGCGACACTGACATAAGACCTTAAAGACGCTGCAGAAAAACAACCATTACAGAAATTACGCACGCTTACACATGCACAATGTCGCAGCAGGAGTAAAAGTGTGTGCCAAATGTGAGAAAACTTTTGATTCCATGTTGCCACTTCTTTAGTTACTTTCTCACACAGCTCCCTCACACACACGTGCACGTACACACACACACACACACACACACACACACGTGCGCGCGCATAGAGTAAATGCTCGGTCTCAGTTTTACTGCAACCAACTTTATTTGAGTCCAAGGGGGATTAAGTGCCATCTATCAGAATAGCTATCCGATTTTATTTAATACTGTCACTTGGGCATACTGTAATTGCAAACGCACGACCAGAAGGTAAATAGTGGTGAGGTCATGGCAAAGGAAATGAACACACATACGCGCACACATACACACAAGTCTGACAATCATTTGCTATTCCAATTACGATGAGCAGTTTTATAATTTAAAAAATTGTATAGCGAAGTAGGCCTAGCCTATTTGTGGTATGTTGCGCCTAGGTCTCACATTTGTGGCTGCGACCGATGCTTTGGAAAAGTGCTAGAACATACAAAGCGACATGCACTGTGTGAATGAATGGCAAATCTTGACTTTCTGGAAGCATCGAGAGCTCGTCAACAAAGGCGTATTGGATGAAGACGAGGGCACAATGCCTAGTCTGCAACATATATTTTTCAGTTGTAGTACGGAGGGTTTTTTTTACGCAGTGAGATAGTCAAATGGGCTATTCTATTTCGGTGACGTTGAGTTTCACGCCACCGTGGGAGTCGATTGCTGCAAAACAATAGATAAAAAACGACCAGTCTTATCAGGTATGAAACAGAGCTTTGTGATGCTCCACTACAAATCGATTTTATATAAGTGTCCGTTGCGATGAAGTGTCGGAGATAGTGCATTACCAAGCCCCCGGGTCAGAGGCTAATGGTCCGAGATAAACTCGTGTTCAGAAATCATCATTAAAGCCTACTACAGAGAGATTTACCTCCAAACGGAGTATTGTCCGGTCGATAGTCGCATTAAAATCGATTTCCACTTTTATATTCCAATTAAGACTACATTTAGCTGCAAGGCCAAGTTGTTTTGACTGCGTTGTGCCCTTTGTTAATCCCAAGGTACGCGCGTAGGATATATTGCTCTTATTTTTGAGTAAGTTATCACAAGTAAGTGCATTGCCAGTAGGCTATACATTGCACGGTTTAACATTTTCAAAATTGCCCCTTTTAAATCATGTGGTTTTTAACGTTTATTTGGTTTTGGCGGTGGGAATCCACAATAAGATAACCGACTCTAATTTGAACGTGGTGTGATTTATTATTGTTTAATGTAGCCAATGTCTTTTTAAACCCTCACAGTAACAAATCAAAAGTACCTCCGTCACTCTGAACATCTCACATTATAATTCGCAATTATGGAAGAATACCCATTTTGTATGTCCGTTCTGCGGCAGATAAGCCTACGTCAAAAAAACAAACAAATATAAAACATACAACATAAGCTAATACTGAATAATAACCATAACAATAGTAGTATCCAGTAATAATATTAGAAGAAGAAGGGTATTATTTGGTGCAGTGAACTTTTCTTATAATGACATTTTTTTTGTTTTTTTTTACTTTTATTTAAATGCATAATTAACATTTAGAGAGCATCTCCACCGTGTCATTTCTCAAAAGTGAATTTTGCAATGTCCATTCACAAGGAAAATGAGTTTTTCACCTGAAATAGCTCAGATAGCTCAGTCAGAGGTTTTCAAACAATATTTATTTGTAAATGAAACGTGGGAAATTTCGGAACTTATTTGTACTTATAAAACACATGTAGGTGATAAAGTGAGCAGTCTATATAACTGGACTGTGTTCAATATAAGCATAGTCTGCATAAGTCATGGTGCTTTTGTAAACCAAATGTTAACAATTAAACAGACGATTATATTAAAATAGTCTCGTTTAATTATTCTACACTCTAAGACCGTTAATATGTAGTTCAAATTTTCTGTGGCTCTTTATTTTCTGAACAAGATTTATTGCCTCGGCAATTATAGGATGCACATCCAGTTAACACTGTTATCTGATTTTGTATCATAATCTTTCGCAAAGCCAAATAACCGGCAGTAATTACCTAGAGTCAGTAATCACATGTCTACGGGGACTTATCGAACACGGCCTCAGACGGATATTTTAACTGTGACCAATGAAGTGCAGAACTGAGATAAGGGGGCGGTGGTCACGAAGGGAGGACGCGATTACACCGAAGGAGCGGAATTTAAACCTACTCTCGGGTAGCCTGGTAGGAAACGCAGGTCCACGGGGCTCCTCTCTCGGTGAGGCACAGACGGAGACGGTTGACAGACACAAAGCGCCGCCGAGGTGAAGTGGGACCATCCTTGTAAAACGTGATACACAGCGGGAGGATCAGGAGGAAACTGCTTGCCATGCACATTTCGCTCGAACGGAGCCCAGAGAGTCAACGAAACGGGATTCTTTTCGTGCGCAGAAAGTCGATCGTTGGTTTCTCAAGTTTGCTTTTCTTCTCTCCGTTTGGCCCTTGAACAAAGTGCAGGACAATTTGAACCTTCTGACGCGATTTCCCACACACTCTTCCGATCCAAGTATTATATCAATGCACATGCAATGGTAATTTTACTTGAAAACCGAACCACTGACCAGGGGATTACGTTTGAAAAATATATAATTTCAGCGGCGTACTAACGTATCTATCTTTCTTTAATCGTCGCTGCTGCTTACAACTAAAACTATTCCGGGGGCAGGCGCTGCCGGTCCCCTTCTGCCATATTTTTCAAATCTTAAAACCTGATATCAGAGCTTATGAGTGCTGTCTTTAGTCCATCACTTATGATGATGCAGCGCCCACTGGGAAGTTCCACTGCTTTCAGCATCGACTCGCTGATTGGAGGTCCGCCCCAGCCGAGTCCGGGACACTTTGTGTACACCGGGTACCCGATGTTCATGCCCTACAGACCGGTCGTTCTCCCGCCGCCTCCACCGCCGCCGCCCGCCCTGCCACAGTCCGCCTTACAGCCGGGACTTCCTCCGACGCACCCCCAGCACCAGATGCCGAGCTTGCCGACTAGTTTCTGCTCCAGTCTGGCGCAAGGCATGGCTCTCACCTCCACCCTCATGGCGACGCTGCCGGGCAGCTTCACCGCCTCTCCTCAGCACCAGGAGGCGGCGAGAAAGTTCGGGTCGCAGTCCCTCCAACACGTTTTCGACAAAACTCAGGACATTCGGTTGGACGGAGACGATGGGAAGACTTTTCAGGGTAAAGAGGCCACAGTGCTGCCCCCTTTCCAAGCGTCAGATCCCGTGCAATCGTCAGTAGGTAAGAATACCTGTGCTGTCTGGCGTGTAACCTGCTGCTGACGGCTTCTTGCGCGGGGATTATGCTGCATACGTTTTTGATGAAAAATAAATATCCTGGCTTTGATCTCAGCATCATAAAAAGCTTGTATGGCATTCTCGCAAGTGTCCATTGGGTTTGTGTACACATCCCATAGTAAGAGATAAAATATTTAAATTGGAAAATAAATTATGTTACATTGCCTAGATACCTTTTGAAAATATTTCATTTTAAGTTGCTTTACATCTTGGAAATGGTATGGGACTCGTGTCAATATATCATTTTAATATTTAAACATGTTATTTAATCTTTTCCATTTAAAAGATTAGCTATCTAATGTTAAGCCATTTTTAAAATTCTAATTTATTGTAGCCTAATGGTAAGAGACTCATTTCCGTATTTTTAAACTGTTGGACTTGGACCTGTCTTGCCATTGATATGCATTGATGACAAAGAGATAAATCATTTAGGCCTGCAGAATACTATGTTGTTATTTTGCTGTATACGTTTGAAGATTGGGCTACAACTTGCATTGATTTACAATGGACCACCTGTATTTTCATAAACGAGCGTGTGAAAACAAAACCAAATAGGCTAATAAAAAAAAACTATTTAGTGATTCAGTACAAACATATGTTAACTCTTGTCCGATTCATAGATTACAATGTTTTTTGCTTCAAAAGAAGTGTTGAAATGACTGAGGCAATTTCAGTGATTGCTGATTCTCATATTAAATGCGGTTATTCAATCTCCAATGCCGTTATTTTGGGAATTCTGCCTGGGGCTCTGCTCATTTACTAAATTACCGCATTTTTACTGAAGAAAAGTGCAATCGGTATCTATTAATGTGTATCCAGATGAAAACAAATCTTGCATGTTTATTTTTGTAATAATTTGTGGAGATAGAAAGTTGAGGTTAGTTGCACAGAAGTTGAAAGCTTGCGGCCGTTTTGAACGGTTATAGGCTATTTATACATTGAGGGAAATGTAAAAAGTGTGGAATGAAGTAGTAGTCTACCTATGAAAATTAAATTACTCAAAAGCCGGCAAAATGTTTATTTCTCTGTCGAAGTAGTGTCTTGTGTTAATATTTATCGTACAAATTATTCGGAAAGAAACACAATAGGCCATATATCAGAAACATGAAGGTTTCGGTTTTATTCATTATTGTAGCCTATGCCGACAGGTTCCATCATTTTAGAGTGAAACTAAACCGGCGTTATTATAAGTGAATTTTCACCCCACAAAAATGTCAATGAATAGGACAGGAAGTCTGATTACGTTAGCTTGCCATTTGACATAACTTGTCTTCAGCCTCCAGTTGACAGGCCGGGTGAGAGTTAGCCATTTCCCTGCTAACATGGCCTACTTTTATACATGGCCAAAAATGCAAAAATATGAACTGGGTTGCCGACCACCGACCTTTCCCTCTGTACACTTCACAGGGTTGCCAACGTGTTTTTTCTGCTTTACGTAGCCTACTCCGTGATGCACTGAGGAAAAGGAAATAAATGTAGTAAAGAAATTCCGAGCAAACCATTAGAGTACTGTTTCAGTTTTTCCGACGATGAGGCTGAAAACACGAAGGGAAAGTATAGAGGCGTAGCTATACCCAAACATGTAAATGTACCTTTCAGAATTCTCAATAACAAACTAGTTCCACGGGCCACAAAATGCATATATCATTGTCAAGTGTATAATATCCGTACTAAATACGTCCTCTTTTTATTTTCAGCCAGAACGCAAGGCAAAGATGACCCCAAAGAGGACGAGTGCAACCGAAAAGAGGAGAGTTTCTCAATGGACAGTGATTTAGACTACAGTTCCGACGAAAACATGACCAATAGCGCAATGTGTCAAAAAGATGACGGGGACGCGAGTGGTGGACTTGATGACGGCGTCCACGGGCCTAACGGTGCTGGCAGTACTACGTCCACGGGGAAGAACAGACGACGGAGGACGGCGTTCACAAGCGAGCAGCTGTTGGAACTGGAAAAGGAATTCCACTGTAAGAAATACCTCTCCCTTACAGAGCGCTCGCAGATTGCTCACGCTTTAAAGCTGAGCGAAGTGCAAGTCAAAATCTGGTTTCAGAACAGGAGGGCCAAGTGGAAGCGCGTGAAGGCGGGCAACGTCAACTCTAAAACCGGCGAGCCCTCGAGAAACCCCAAAATTGTTGTGCCCATTCCCGTGCATGTCAGTCGTTTTGCAATAAGAAGTCAGCACCAACAGTTAGAGCAAGCGAGACCGTGATTTTTCTCTTTCTGCTATATGAAGGACCAAACACAAATATGAAGAAAATAAATTCCGAAACAAAACATAAAAATATATACATGCTCATTGGGGAGAAATACTCGTAATCTGTTCATCTTTTGGAGGGCGTGAATAATCATGATTTAGGGGGTCAGTCAAGCGAAGTGGCAGAAAAAATGCTGCCTTAATCTAGTTAGTGATTTAAATGTGTGGCTTTAGCTTAGCTTTACCATTGAAACGACCCTTACACTTGGATACATTTTGTTAATTAAACAAACGAAGACAACAACGATGACGTATTTATTATCAATAAATTGTGTACATATTGGGGAATATAAGAAATTTAACTGATATGGGACCAAATAGAATATATTAGGCTACTGTAAGCCTTCCCGTTGCCAGGAAAGTATACTTGTTTTAAGTTCACAAGTTTTCTTGTGTTTTGTTTTCTTTATAGTGTGTATATAAGCAGATGAGAAAGGATAGGCTACTGTCTTGTGAGTGTGTTTTTGCAGACGCAAATAATCAAACTACCCCCAGAACAGATATTGGCATTTAAGAAAATTCGAGTGAGAATAAGATCATGCGGAAAAATCTGACTCTGCTTGAGCACACTGTACTTGGTGTTGATGACCTTTCTTTATCTATTAATTATGATGAATCCACGTTTTATGTTTGCTTGAAACTTTGTACTTTTTGGCTTAGTGACATTTTAATAAGGCAGAAAGCACGCTGTTAATTTATTTTATATTGTGCAAAAAGTAGCAAACATCTGATAAGTTTAAGAATATTGTGTGAATTAAACCTGGACATTAAGCAATTATGTAAATGACGTGTCGGCTTGTTTATTATTACCGCCCATTAATTTTACAGGACCTTGGTCAACAATTATTCCTCAGACAACCCCTGGCGATTTCTTTTCAATCAAACATTCCGTTGTGCAGTGGCCTACTCTGACTTGTCAGTTATATAGTCGATTCATATTATTCATAAGTGGAAAATAATATTTAATATATTTGTTTCTAAACGGTATAGCCTTACATCACGCTACTACGGTCGTATCAAGCGCACTATTGATCTCCCGAGATTGCATTCGATACGCTTAACCATTTGATACAGCAATATCCTAGGCATATTAACATAGTTAGAAAATCATGTAATATTTATTCGCCACAATAAATGACATCCCTAGCAATTCAAAGCAATATATACGCTACACGTCTTTCTTTTTCTTTTTCTTTTTTGGTTGAAGCCTAAAGTAATTGCCAATCTGCTATTGACAAAAATGGGATCATCGTGCCGTTTTAACATAGCGGCCTCCAGGGAATTTTCCTGACACGGGCCGCGCTGCTGAGCCGCTAGGCCTATGCATGAGGCGCACAGCCGATTCTTCCACTGACATGCTTTACACCTCGGTCCTTCGGTTTCCGCCGCCGTGTGAAATTAAGGCCAGCCGTCCCGTATGTTGGTACAAATCAACTTATAACGTGCCAAACTCTAAATATGCCGAGGAATACCTTCCCTGCCAACGCAATCTCGTGGCGTGACAGGGGGGTGGGCAGAGGCAGCCATGTTAAATGGGACTCAAGGTCACAGGATATGAGGACAACTAATTTCGGTCCCTGCAGTGAGACGTTATCATAAGGGTGTTGATGGAGGTCGTTTCCTTTTTTATCAGCCTTGATCTCGTGTTTCACCTTGCCCTGTTTCTCATCTGGGTGATGAAAACATGCCATAATGACCCCCATACCCGCCCCGCACGTGCCGTTCTCCTCCAAGCCTCTCTCCCACAATGGCCGCCAAACAACAATGGCCTTGCCATAAAGTCTTTGCCTGCTTATTTGAGTTGAAGGACTGGGTGTGTTTCCGAGTTTAAATGCCGATGCAGGACTATGGATCACAAAATAAACCATTTCCCTCTCTCAACAAAACATGCAGATCCTAAGCTACCTCTCTTATTTAATCGCTCAACAAATGGCTTGAATGGATTCGGCTTCTTTAAATCATATTTCAACTAATTGATGTAGGGTAGTCCCATATTTAAATGCCTATAAAGGCAAATAACCGGCAATATTCCGCATGTTGACCTTATCCTTAAATTATAAACATGGTGTCCCTTCAAATAATAGTTTGTAAATAGGTTGTGCATGCAATGTAATATAAAACAAAGACATATGTGTTCCTTACGGAGAAAACAATAAGGAAACGAAGGCCTGCAGATAGCATTTAATGCATGACGCAAATAAGATTTACAGATTTAATGTTTTGCTTACCTTGAATCAAAAGGCTCTACACTAAATGGGAAACAATCGTGAGCGTCTGTAAGGTAGCACTGTGCTTCTGTGGGTTACATTTGGGATGTGTATGTATAATGTTCATAATTTTATAATAAAACAAAACACTGCAAATGATGCAATGTGTCGGATTCCCACAGTAGCCTACACGAAGTCTGTAACAGTGACTGAGGACAACTCCCCTGTGGAATAGCCTGAGCCTTTATCATTCCTAACAAACATTTTCAATTTAATTCTTTTATGAAATTCAACACCCCCAGCATTACCGCTAAACGTCATTTTCACTGGATCTTAGATCTTAATTTCCCACCGACGTGTGTGTTTTACGACGGCATCTCCTGACGGCTATTCTGCGCTTCACTGTGACAGCAGAAACCCCGAGGGCATTTGCGGTATCGTAGAAGCCACATAGTATTTATTACGAGCAAACAAAACAAGCACCAACGCAAAAGGCTATGGATATGTCAGCGGGAATCCGAGTGGGCGGCTGTATTTGAGAAGGCGGGGGAGGAACGTGCATGTTTGCACTAATCACATTCAGGGACGCTGATGCCAGTGAGCGCGAGGTGATTAGGCCACTGTCAAATTGGTCAGTATAACCCCCCCCCCCCCAACAATATATTAACCCTCAGTACTGTGTCATCAATTGCTTTGTTTAAAATATATTTACTTCCATTTTCTATACATCATGTTTATAATATAGTTCACACTCCTATGTGCAAAAAACATCCTTTGGCTTTATGTTTTTAAAATTCACTAGCATATTTTTTATTAAATTGAAATACTATCTAGTCAATCCTGCAGAAATGGTGAATTATTGTAAAGGGCAGATTTATGAGCGGAGTTCATGTCCGGGGTGAGCTCTGCTGACAGGGGAACAGATGAGCTCTCATCAGACACTCATCACCCACCCAGATCCCCCTCCTAACCAACTCACACACACGCATGCGCGCGCGCGCCCGTGCACGCACGCACACACACACACAGGCACGCACACACACACACACCCACGCACGCACGCACACACTCACACACTCACACGCACACACACACACACACACATGCATGCACGCACACACACACGCGCACACACACACGCGCACACGCACGCACACACGCACACACTCACGCACACACACACGCATGCATGCACGCACACACGTGCACACACACATACACACACACCCACACGTGCACGCATACGCATGCACACACACACGCACACACTTCCTTCTCACCCATCTCCCCTGTGATCAATTAAGATCTGTACAGATAGGCAAACATCAGCAGCGTGCTAGCATCCTAGTTGCATCACAAAAGTGATGCAAAATGTCCAGGGTACTAGGATGTTTGTGGGGGTGGGGGGGGTGAATTGGGGGGGGGGGGGGTGTTACCAGAAACAAGAGAAGAGGGAGGCAGGGGCAAAGTGTGAGAGAAAAGAGCATGAGAGAGAGGAGAGGGAGAGAGAGAGAGAAAGAAAGAAAGAGAGAGAGAGAGAGAGATTTGACAATTGCCTTGGCTCTAATGAATTTTTTTGCAAATTGTAATCAAGCCCGGCCGTCTCGGATGGCTGATAAATGAGACCCGAGGGGATTGGCCGGGACCTCAGCTTTTCACTCTAGCATGTCCCTCCTGTACTAAATTAACAGCAACTTGTCTGAGCTTCAAATTAACTCCCAATGATTAATACTGATGGAGGGTGAGCCTTGAGACTCGCGTGTCCTAATAGAGGCTGGCTGGAGAATGCTGCTGGAAATGAATGCACTCACCCCCACACACACAGACACATTTATACACACACTCTCTCACACACACACACACACACACACACACACGCACGCACACATTTATACACACACACACACACACACACACACACACATAGGCACATTTATACACACACTCTCACACACACACACACACACACACACACACACACACACACACACACACAGGCACATTTATACAGACACGCACACGCACACGCACACGCACGCATTTATACACACACACACACACACATTTATACAGACACACACACATATATATACACACACACGCACTACACTCAGATATACATACACACACAGCTTCTCTTTTACACACGTGAATGCCATGTGCATACAAAATGCATACATTATAAAAAGGTAATTTATGAAAGGCTTTGCAAAACAAACACTTAAATAATTTGTGCATTATATAGTTGCAACACCAAAGCACATAGAAAGCAGATTCAGTTTTCAGTTTATGCAATTTATGTTTAAAACAAAATTTTCATGAAGGCAAGTTGCAGGAAGCAATTAGCTAACCTTTCACAAATGTCTGCATACAGGACAGGACAGATGTTGTCCTTTTTATAACATGAGCGGTTTTTCTGCATAAGTGGCACTGACAGACCACAAAAGGGCCACAGGATACTGTGATTTTCTGTTACTCCATTGTCCAAAATCAGATATTTTTTAACAATTCATGATAAAAGAATTGAGCAACTATTGCATATGTTGACAGAAATTGTTTGAGGCCATGTGGGTGACCATGGTGCTTCTTACAATAGCAACAAATAGCTAATGTAACAATAACGTACATTTTTATTATTTCTGTCAATATTTGCAATTGCATTTACTGAGGCTACGAATGAATACATTCCAGCCCATTCATATTTCCAATGCTCCATGGCAACTGACCCCTGGACTCAAAGACATGCGGGTAAAGAGGAACTGAATTCAGTCTCTGCACATACGCAAAAAACTGAACAAATGAGTTCTCATTGATCACAGTGCGCCAGTACACGTCTGCCGTGGGGAACTCCCTGTGTGGACTGTCAGTCATTACCTGGCAACCGTAACCAGGCCAGAGAAGCTCATTCTGCTGCCTTAGGTAAAGACGAACATTTGTTTTTATTGTCATTGATGAAAATTGTCATTGTTGAACAAAGACCTCTTTTTTTTTTTTTTCGGACAACGTACGTAAATATTCAGTTTAACAGTATATTTTCAGGCCATTTTAGTATTGATGTGCCCTACACCAGGTACATAGCAGAGGAAGAGAACGGTAAACTCAATGTCAACATCTAGGTTAACTGAGCTCCTAATCTGTTAAGTGTTTTACAGTTTAGAGCATTTATGCAGTTTGGCCCTGACAGTAAAGAAAAACTATATTTAGTATGCACACACATTTCTATCCATGCTACATGCTATACTGGAAGCCCCATTAATATTTAAGAACAGAGAATGTTAGCATTGTGTTTGACCATCCCAATTACCATTAACTGCACCCCCTCGAGGGTAGCCACGTTTTTGTTTCAAGGGGCTGTTTATGCAATTAGAATAAATGGCAAGAAATATGATATTACAATATAATTAGTGTAATTACGAATTACAATATTATAGTAAAACATTACAAAAAGGGAAGAAAACAGATCCTCAGCAGGGTGTTAACATGCAGACTGTCTAAATGGGTTTAAATGAGAAAATGTTTTAGACATTCATCTCTCACATGCAATTTATTTTCCCAAATTAATGTTCATTATAACATGTACAATAATGAGTGCTTACTTCCAGCCCTAAGTTACAGAAATGACAATGTCAGTTTACTGGACCAGCTTGTTAATGTCAAGTTGACATACTGTAGCTTTTTCCAAACAACAGAAAAGGCACATAACAGAGCCGATACAGAAATATGATTTGATCGAACATGGTGAGAAACAGAAAAATGTATGCCTTTTATACCATTTGACCATGATACCAGAATTTTTTTTTTTTTTTTTACAGCTAACAGTAACTGGTTCTATATTGCTTTTTTAAATACAATTTTTAGTAACTATAAAAAAACAAATATGTATTCCCAGGCTTTACTGATAAATGTAGGGAAAAAAGCACTCAATTTCATTTTGACATTTTTAATACCACTTTTGGAATACGCAATCTGAAATCATATGAGAAGACCATAAGCCTCCAGTGAATTGAGATTGGCAACTCTCACAATATTTGTATTCCTAAATTATAATCGGTAAATACAGTTTTTAGATAATTGCTTTATGTTTGATTTGTCTATCTTTTTGTCATCCAAATGCATTACTTTCTTCCATCTTTTATTAACATAGTCATCTCAAATTCACCAGTGGCAATAATGAAAATAAAGATACGTACATTTCAGAATTTTTTTGTAATCTATTCTATCAAATAAAAAATAAAAAACCTCAGCAAAACCCTAAAATCAAAAGTTTTGCACATTTCCAAGCACTTATGATGCATGCAACTGAAATGGAATTCCTATAATTTTCAAATAATTCAAGTGTGGACGGACATCATTAAAATTTAAGTATGTGACCACAGTCTCATGAATCTAGTCCATTAAACATAGGACACATACATAATTATTAATATTTTATATTTGCAAATAAAAAATTTGTTCACAGCGATAACCCAAATGAGCATTTTCCGAGAGGAGATGACCACTGACGTGTACTCCCCGACAGTCAGAAGGGAAAATTTACTCTAACGTACGTACACAGACAGTTTACAGCTCCGTCAGCACACAGCCCTTAAGTGAATGCCATCATGTGATTCAGACCTTTCAGTTTTACACCTGTTCAAGCACTATGGCCTTAAGAATACTGTAAGGGCAGGCGTAGCCACGGAACAGCGTGCGATTTAAACCCGCATTATATCTCTCTCTACTCCCCTGTCATCACTACCTGTCGCTCTGCAGAATAACAGTGCTTCTGTGGCCTCCTTGTTGTCGGCACATCCAGGTACAGGCAGGAGTTATTGGCGCAGCGATGGGCTCCTACAGCGTGTGTTCGGACCACCCGAGCCGTGTCAGAGGCGACTGTAGCCAAGAGTCCAGCAGGCCCGAGGCCCAGTCGCTCATTTCATCATCCACGGAGGGAGGGCTTCGGTCGGAAGGATTTCCCAGAGGTCTGCTGTCCGCCTGAGCCCCCAGCTCATGAACCGCAGTTTATCAACGCAGTGGAAGATGCACGTGCCCATCACCTCTCTGCCCGGCTGAGAGGACCCTACAGTCCATGTACAGAATTCAAACTTTAGATAAACGCTTAAAAAATAACTAGGTGAAACTGGCAAACAAAAAAAAACAAAAAAGAAGAACAATACCGCTTCCTTTCTGTTCTGTCGGACAAGCCACTGCATTGCATCAAAATGACTTTGTTTGCAGCATCAGCACTGACCCGTGCCAAAGAACAGCAACTTCTGACACCTGTATTTTCAACCTTAGTGATTCCTACTGAAGGCATCACGTGTACACACCACAGGAAGCCATCTTTGCAGGTAGGTTATGTGTGTCACACAGACACAGGGCTAGCTCTCAGTCCCACTGGGAGACTGAACACGTAACAGCTCAGGTCATTCCACACAGTCTTTTATCAATTGTCACCAACGTGTTCAGATGCCTTAAATAGCACATAAAGGAAACAACATGGATCCATCAATTACAGGGTTGGGGATCTTAATCTAATCCGAATGCTGCAACAGTGTTTACATAAACTGTAGGCCCAACAGTGTGTGGTTTATGGTTTCAAAATGATTTCTATTCGTTGCTTATTCCGAGGAGAGAGCGCTCCCCCATAGCTACATGAATGGCTGTGACATCATCAAACCACCTTCTTTGAGAAACGTGATTGGCTGCACAGGAAGCGGTAATTGTGTAAGCCAGAAACTGACAGATGTGCGAAAAGACGACAGCCATTTCAGAAAGCGGGTTGAACGGAGCATTCATAATGCATTAATAAGTGCTACATAATGCATGAGGAGCCCTCATAAGCCTGCATAGCACTGCAACCAGCTTGCCGCACTTAACTGTCCTCGGTACATGTGACATATATTATTTTACAAGTGTCATAACACTTTATCATTCAAAGCTTTGTAATCTTATGTCAGTTGTTATAAACTTGGCAAAAAGGGTAGCGCATACAGATGATAAGGCCATGATAAGGTCATTATGCAGTGCTGATGGACCCATTATGGAGAGCCACTTTAAGCACAGCGTTACCGTGTAGTTTGCTTAGCCGACGGCCCTCAATCAGAGAGAGTACACAGCTCACGATACGCGCTTCCACAGCCGGGGCTGAAGTTACATTTGGCTTGGCTATCTTTCTCAAGGGTACAGCGACAGGGTGGCATCTGTAGACCCAGGCACAGCGGGGGTGATGGGGCTGCCAGCCATCTTTAAATTTATGGGCCATCCATAAAAAAATGACATTTAATTTCAGCCCATAAATCCGGGAATCAAAAAGGCTTTCTCTAAATTTGGATGGAGATAAAGACATGCATAACTGTGTATATTCACTTGCAGAGTGTCCTAACGCGATAATATATTGACCGGCAGTCCAATTTCCAGGTTAAGTTTCCAGACTGTTCCGCTAGAGCATGTGCGTGAATGATGGCTGTAGTACCCTACACAATGCTGTCACTGGTTCATGGTTATGGTTGTTATGGTGGAAGTTTCAGAAGTTGATATCAGAGACCAACTTCAGTCAAAAAAAGTGGTGAAAAAAGCTAATAATCTTCAATCTTTCTGATATAGAGGCTGGGTTGTGTTTAGGTAGTTGACCCGACCCAATAAATGCATATTGTTTATTAATTATTCGTTATTAATATCCATAAAACATTTAGTTCATTTAATTTGTCAATTAAGAAAACATTGTAAAGTCAGCAGACTTAATAGATATAGAAAACAAATAGGCTACATTTAGATATCAAATGCAATAAATTGATTGCTTTGTGTATGCATTTGGTATATTTGTAAATTTGACCTTGCTATAATAATGAATTATAGCATTTCATTTTAGAAAATGATTTTATAAAATTAAGATTTAGCCAACGGCCTACAAGTATATAAAAATTGCAGGTGCAACCCCACGATAGCGCCTGTGTTCTAAATATTAGACTCAGTAAATATCAATATCAGGGAAGGAATTATTAGTAGTATAGCACTACGCACATATTCGGGTTGCAATTAACTGCAGGTGATTTATTGGGCATTATAGATACAAAGGACAATTGTATGATATTTTTGTTTGATGGCTGCAGAGATATCTATGTATAATGATGTTCTACATTATTTTTGTATCTGGCATCGGCCTATGTCTATTTCTGAGATAGAGTCATCGAGGCACCAGAGATTAAATATAACTCACGAAGGAAATAATAGCAGCCAGTAACACCAATTTAGTGCCAGGTGAACACTGGCTAAAATATAAGCACCGACTCTTTTAGTGTATAAACACGGTCCAACGATTATCCGAGCAATATACCTTCATCATGCTGACATACACAAAGACAGTAATACTGATTCAGAAGAGCATCATTAGCTTATATCATACCAATATGTTTATAATGTCAACCCGTTAACCGTAAGAGCTTTACTGCACCATGTAGGAGTCAGCCAGCGTTCATGACGGGTCTTCTCAGCGTTCGGGGTGACTGCGCACGGGAAGTTAGATTAAGCGCAGGTTTTGAGTGCTCTTCTGCGACGGAGCCTCTGGAACCAAGCAACAGAAGCGCTAGGACCAGTGCGCGATCTCTTTTGCCAGGTCCATTTCCCTCCCGAGTCGCTCTGAATTATTACCACACAGTGGAGTGCCAGTTCACGCCTCATTTGGGGACTGTTCTTGCATTCATAATGACTTTTATTTCTTTGAACACTTTACTCCGACACTCCTCTTGACACTGCCAGCATTCATCCTCATGAAGCGGCCGGGGTATCGGGGTCTCCAAGCTGACTTCCTAAAAGGTAGACTCATAAACCCTATGAGATACACGTTGCGGGGAATTATCAAATAAGAAAACAAAAATGCGTGGACGCGTGCTTCGCCATCACCAGAATCGGGAGGCGTTCGCATCGTACCGCCCGCAGGCCTGGAGTCGCAGACCTTGAAGGTTCTGAGAGGACGACGAAGCGGCGTATTCTCCGAGGCGTGGACGATAACGCTGTCGAGCATCATCACACAAACACACACGCATCTTTCGGGCCATTTCAGCAAGCATTAAAATGCTCACCAATAAGCCATTTAACGACAGGATGAGGGTGTGTGATTGGCGTTCTGTCCCTATCCATTTCCAATGAAAACAAATAAACATTTTAGCTTCCTAATCCGGAATAGCCATATGCTAGTGAAGGAACATCACGTCACAAAACCCTCCACTGGTGGAGCTATCAGGCAGTCAACCTCTGACTTTTAAGACCCAATAAAAAGCATATTTGTTGGGGCCTTAAATATGCAGTGATTGTTAAAAATAAAGTAGGCCAGTGCCATACTATTGTTTCCAGTAGATGTTTGCTTTCACATCCTATCCTGACTATGGAAGAAGAAAGGTAAATGAATAACAATAATACTAAAAACACAAAAATAAAGACCTTTCAGTCACGTCAAACACGTCAAACCTCTAAGCGGATAGGCTACAGCAGCAGAAAAGCATGTCTGAAAAATAAGCCTGATAAATACCTAATAAAGTGCTCACTGATTGTATATCTCACATTACATTTCAGCAGAGCAACTTACACCTCTTAAATTCTCGACAGTTGGATATTTACAGTATCTTACTCTTGGTTACAACAGTAGTGCCCCACTGGCAAATCACACCTACGACCTTTACATGCCCAGTTCTCTAACCCCAATTCTCCAATTACCATTTACACAAACTCTCAACATTACAACGCCATTACAATGTTGTAATGTAAAATTGTTTTCGGCTCCATTACATTAGTTATTTAGCTGACACTTTTGACATTTTTATTTTATTTAGCTGATGCTATTTTACAGTTGATTACTAAGACTAATCAGGGGACAATGTGGGCTTAATGGCCTTGCTCAAGGGGCCAACAGCTGCATGCATCTGATTGTGGCTACACCAGAGCTTGGACCACCAACTTTCCGGGGCCCAGTCATGTACCTTAGCCACTAGGCTACAGGCTGCCCTACATTGCTTTTCACAACACAACACAACACATGCAGTCTAGTGTGATTAACCTAGATGTGAGATACGGTTACACTCAAAATCCTTTTCTCAAATTTAGTTAATTTTCATCTTGACACAACATAAATACGAAAGGTATGAAAAAAAAGTCTTTTCACGATTGGCAAATACAAATAAGATAAAATAAGAAATTCTGACTGGTTGATTGTCAATGGCTAACAGGGGCCAATCGCACTCATCTAGTCATAGATGATTCAGGGTCAAAAGGAAAGCTAACAAGGTGGTCAATCTTCCAGACCAATCAAATCACGGCCCTCGAGGTCCGAGGACTGCTGGTTTCCCACCCTCCCTTCACCTGGGAGTCGGGTGTGAAGACGGTCCGGCTAATCGGTAGAACTAATTGTTCAGCTAATTACTTGGGAGAAAAGAAAACCAGGGCCAGATTCGGATTTGAGATCCAGATTTGATGATCCCTAGACCAGGGTTGAAAACCAGTGGCGTCACAACCAACTCTCTGGTCTGTTTTACAGAGGGTGCCTGTGTCAGTTGGTCCATATAAATGTTCAGGTGGCTGAAGCACTTCAACCCAAGGCGAAGACATATGACCGAACTAAAGAACAGAGACCAAAGACTGTAAGACTCTCTAAACCCTCCCCAAGATTTATCGTAAACAAATATCCCTGACCAACAGTCTTTGTTGTTACCGTGGTGATGCACCAGACACATTTAAAGAGACATGTCAGCAGCAAGGGGGGACGTGGTTTAGACGGAACCTGGACAGTTGTCAAAGTGAAACTGACACACTCTGAGACCATATCAACTGTTTTTTAATCCCGCCGAACATGACAGCTGGTCCACCCCATCCCCCGTCCTTCTCCCCCCCCGTTCCCCAATTAAACAGGCTGGAGGATATCCCAGTGTATGCGCCAGACAAACTTCAACTAAAACATTATCATTCATGGTTTTCATTTCATTCATTTCATCAGGCCGGTACTTTTATACCCACTTCAGTACCGCAAGCCCAAATGAAATGATTTTTACTCAGTTCTGCAAGTTGCCAATTCATCTTCTAAACAATATTTTTGTCTTGTTTTAATATAAACACCAGTATTTGTGTTTGAGTGTTTGTCAAACCTCTGTTTGTTCAGACTCCGTAGTGGTATTCTGGCTTGGCCTTACTTGCACTGAATAGCCGGCTGCCATCATGCAGTTTGCAAATCACTCCCGCGGCCACCAATGAAAAGACAGGAGCTGGGGGGGAAACTCTGAGCTGTAGCTGTCAATCAACGAGAGAAAACAAAGTATTGAATTAAAAAGTGACATTCAAATATCAACAACAAGAGTAGGTGCAATACAAAAATACAAAAAGGTTTCCTTCAGTAAGAAAATAATATCCAAAACAAAAACTATTTTGTTTACATATAGGACATACATAGACGAGAAATTATGCCTAAATGGATTTGACTCCGTCAAGACCAACCCAGTAGTTAAACGGGGCTTATTTGCAAACATGACACAGAACCCCAACCCCCATGACCCAGTACAACACCCCCCGTCCTCCCACCCACCATTCTCTCCCTGCTGGCTGCTCAGTCCCCTGCCCTGCACGCTTCCCCCTCTAATCTCTGTAATTCCATCTACTTCATTCAGTTCCCATGCTCCATTGTACCCGTTGTGCTGTGCGCATTGTGAGTCGCACCCCGGCCCGACTCTACCCCCCCCCAAATCTGCTCCCTCCAGCCCCCTTTTCCTGCCCCATACAGGATGAAGAGGGATTAGTGGGGCATTATCCCATTAAAGCCACTTGCAGCCGCCGTTCTAACGCCTTCATCTGCGCTGTGGGCTACACTCCGTGCCCCGCTCTTTCAGAGGAGGGTAAACAAAAACAAAAAAAAGGCCCATCCTTCCTGACAGAATTCCAGACCTCTCCGCTGCTCACACTGCCTTTGAGTCAGTTCTCTGTTCCTTTCCTCGATAAAAAAAAACCAAACAAAAACTGACTGGATTTTGAAAATGCTGCGGTGTAAATTTTATGCAAGGTTCTTCTGTCGTAATATAACTCAAATCTTAATATCAAATGCTCCGTGCTCCATGGAAAGATTTATACTTTGAATGTAAAAGGAAAAAGAAAACATGAAGAAAACAAAAAACAAAAAGTAACAGGTGATGTCTTTTAAATAGCACCCAATATTGCTGCAATGCCCTCTCCATGTTATCTAATCTAAAGACTCAATTTTCACATCTGTGCCAGACGTAACATTTTGAGCGGTCAGCTTTTTAGTTTTTGTTTTGTCTGCTGATACTTACTGCTTCCTGAAGCTCAGAGGTTCCTCATTTCCAGTGACATCGGTCCAGCCTCATGTGCCCTCTCTTTCTACAATGGGGCCTTTTAGACCGGGAGACGCGGTGTTAAATTCAGTCTCCAGGACGCCTCCCAAATGACATATAAAGCACACAAAATATTAAGCACACAATTGCACTATATGATAGCAACTGCCCATAACTGCATGTCGATCATATTGTGTCCACTTTTGCAAGAGCAAAGCTGTTCTACCACCGCAAACACACATACTTACGCACCATATGCATGTGAATTTGTTCAGTATTCCGTTCTTCTTCCGCTATTTTTAAAGCAATTTATTTTTTACAACTTCAAATAACAATATACACCTGTATTATATTAGGAAGCATTATTTTCTTTATTGAAAGGAGACACATTACAGTATAAGACTCTATTAGGTTTCAGTTCTGAACACAGTATTATACTGCTGACACAAACTCAATATAATAACAGCAATAATTATAATAACAATGATAATAATTGTAATAATGATAATAAAAATACAGATGTACTTAATAATAATAACAATCATAATAACTGAACAATACAAAACACAAAAGAAATTCCTCATCATTTAGATACAAAAACAAAAACATAAATTATGCATTGTCAATCTTCAGCTTCGGACATACATCATGGATATTGACCAAAAAAAATGAGGTAATAAAAAGATCAAAAACAAAACAAAAAAAATGATAAAGATAATAATGATGATGTTTATTACTTCTTTACATCTATGTACAAGTGGAGAAAGTGGTGCACGGGGCTTGTGAGGGATTTGGGTGCTACAGAGTCTCAGGTGTAAACAAAAAAAAACTCCCCTGCTCATCCCACGGACATATATTTGTTGGTCAATGGCAGCAAAAGCACAGATTCTAATAGTAACCAGATGGTCAACCCCTGCATTCCTTCGATTCTCTTTCCTTCCTCACTACAGGGGTTTCTGGTAAAGGATTAGAGTTTATGAATATTCATAATTCATCCATTGCTGCAGTGCCGTCCTTTGTCACGGTCCATTCATGACTATTAAATTGCAAGATGCCTTAAATTGGAACATTTCCGCTTCAACGGTAGTGAGACCGTTATTCTTATCAATGTTAAGAATGCAGAGCAGAGCATCTAGTAGGTCTATAGAGTCTGTGGTCTTTAGGGAATCCAAGGCGAGAGAGAGGGAAGAAGAAATTAGACCGAAAACATGAGGCAAAACATGATTGGTCAGAATTGGAGGACATCACACACCCAAATAGGCAGGGTTGATGGTGATGTCAGAGCACTGACCTCAGGAGATGAACTTCTATGCTGAAACTGCAGTAGAGGGCTCAGCCTCGATGTTAAAGTGAAACAGTTCACATAAAAAATACATTAAGAAATCAAAATGGTGGCCATTTACTGCAGTTTCTTTGGAGTGCACAAATAAAACAGGGGTAAAGCAAACCGCATACAATTTTCCCAATTCCCTGCAAGAAAATAAATGAGGCAATGATGCATGAAACTTTGAATTAGAGAAGGTAGCTAGGCTACGATAGTGATAGCTTTATGACAGCACAGCTTGTTAACTTAGCAATCCTGCCAGCACAACAGTAGAGTATTGTGTGCTAGCCTGCTACTGCTAGCTAGGATGAAGTAACAAGCTCATTTACTAGCTGGAATTTAACTGCTAACTATGTAACATTAGCTAGCCACTTGCCAGTCCATGGCATTTTTTTTTTTTACACGTCAGTTATAATGCAATTCCTGAGTGTCTCTTTAACACAATATTATCATTGTGAAAAATACTTCAGAAATGCTGCATCACAGAAAGCTAGGCACATTGTGGACCGCATCTTTTAAATTCCATAAAACAGCATTTCTTTATAATCTGTGTTATATTCAATGGTCAGAAACTGAAACTGCCGTCAGTCATAGATGCCACAAAAGCCTGTGTGAGTTCCGTACAGGACCCCCCCCTAGCATGCAGTGAATTCTGGGAGTCTGTTACAACATTGCCTCAGTTCAAAGAGTATTAACCAACTGGAGACGAGAGATATCTGTACAAAAGAAAATGGAGTTTGCGTTTAGCATCGAGGCTACCCACAAGGACAAAGTCTGGGGGAGCCAACTGCAGCGAGCATTAATTTTTCATTTTTGTTTATTTCAGATTAATACATTACTCATGATGTCCAAAGAGAGACAGAATAAAGTTCTGAAAAACTAACAAAAAAAAAACGGACAATAATCTTCTGCAAACAGACAGGAAGTCCCAACTCAGGCAGCAGCCAGAGTTCTCCCATCTTCCTGAACGTCTTCACCGATTTTCTTCCAACATGTTCTAAGGTTCACATTTCTTTACCTCACAGTAACTGGAAAAATGGGCATGTAGAAACATTCACTCTCTCACACACACAATCACACACACACACACACACACACAAATCATGCCAACGATCATGACTATACATACGTGGAAACAAAAATGGACATCATTGCACTGGGCGGATTTCAAACCAAGCATAATGAAGTTTAAAAACCCTAGTATGACGGTACGATGCACTGATCTGGCTATCGTGTGCTGCGTTAATGCTCTGCAATGGTATTACAAACTCCACTGGCCCTTAATGCCATTGGGTGCATAATCAAGCTGTGGTACAGTTTAATTTTATTTTACAAAGCAAGGTATGATTTCAGCCCCCCCTCGCACTGTTCTCTGAGCCCCAGTGTGGATGTGAAAGAGAGGGGCTGTCATCCTGAGAGGAAACGCTGCTACGAGCAGGGGGGGGGGGGGGTGCCAGGTCCACTCTGAAGCCAGTGGAGCCAAGCTGGAGACAGATGCTAACCTCTCAAGCACGGAAGCAGGCAGGGACATGCAGTGGGGCAAGACCCCACCCGCCCCCCCCCACCGAGGAGGATGTGCAGCAGAAAGAACAGGATGTGGAGGGAGCGGATGGGGGAGGGGCTGAGGGCGGGGCCACACACCCGCGGGACCGAGCGCCCGGCTCTTTCCAACTGCTTTTTTTTCTTCTTCTTTTTTAACATTTTTTTTAAAAAGGTCATTATTATTACTCTCCCAAAAAAAGAATTACAATCTTTTTAAAGTCTCCACACACACAAAAAAAAAAAAAAAAGGGAATATTACCACATTTTTCTGTGTTTCGTTTTAGGGTTCGCGTTTGTTTTTTTATATAAATTACACCACTACCAAATTTTTACAAAAGGAAGAAAAAAAAAACAAACAAACCCCCCCCAAAAAAAGACATATTTACAGAGTGGGATTCCAGAACCAGAGAAGCCCTTCTTTTTGACAGCTGAATGTGAAAAAGAGGATTTGAGAGTCAGGGACTGGGGCAGGGGGATTGTAGGACTAGAGGCTAAATATCCTCACAAAGACCACAAGAGGAGCTTCTGAAATGCATTCTGTCTGGTCTAACTCAACGGAGATCAGGAACAGGACGGAAAGACTATTGCTACTGTAAATCTCTGGACGCTCCGGTTTCCCTTTAATTATAGCAAGCCTGACCGAACAGGACATTCATGCATATGTTTGCACAGCTTTGCCAATAAGCAAATTATTTTAAATTCTCCAAGCCTGAGTTTTGGTTTGTCCATTTTAAAGGAGTGAAGAAAAAAAAAAAAATCATCCAAGTGACTACAGTCCCGAAACCCTCTAAAGGTATTTCAGTCAGTGAGAGAGTATAGTTTAGGGACTGCATCAGTGAATAAATTTACCTTCTCTCTAAAAATAACACTTAATCAGTTTTGGATATGATAGTACTCCAAACTAAAATAACAAATCAGCATTGATGACAAAACGAAGCCATTTTAAGACATTTTTCATTGTCGCTTGCTGAAGCCCCACTTTCCATCATAAAATAACATATAATCAGTGGAGGAGTCATGTCTTTCTGGAGCAGTGGCTACATAAATAGTAGAATATACACTTTGACAGGGTAAAAAAACTCAAAAACCACAGTTGTAATAGTTTATATATTATACTCACTGCTATTACCACTACCACCACCACATTATTATATTTGGAACATCATTGTGCAGGACTGTTCGAGGGGCAAACTCAGTGTAGGTCTGTGGTTAGTGATGAATCGGACTAGACAGTCTCCGAGCCCTGAATCCATAAATAATTTAAAATTGTTTGTCCTTTTTCTTTTTTTACATGGTATGGAACGGAACCTGAACTTCATCCATCGGTCCAGTAAATGCGCAAAAGGTTGAACTCCCAACAACGAACCATCTTGTTTTCCCAACAATGAACAATCTTGTTTTCATCACAAAAGAAAGCGTCTGTCATGCATTCACACTTTTTTTCCTTTCGTTTTTTTTTTTGTTTTTTTTTTTACAAAGAAATGCCAAAATGTTTGTGTTTTTTCCCTAAAAGGTATTACATCAAGATACTTTTCGCATGCCTTAAAAAAGCTTGAAACGGCACGAAGAAAAAAAGAAAGTGTTAACTCGATCACTTAATGAATGCGGATCGCAGCGAATGGAGAAATGGACTTAAAGTGAATGCGCTGGGGGAAAGGAAAGGCGGGCAGGAGGAGAGGAAGGGAGAAAAAGTGTCGACCCAGAACCCGGCCCAGGAAAAGCTCCGGAAGGTTCCTCCCAGGACACTTCTCTTCCAAACAGCACCTCAGTTCTACTTGCTACTTGTGACACTATTCACACGTCCAAAAAAAGTCACTTCTAAACACCCCCCACGACCCCCTGACCCCCCTGCCCCGCCCCCTGTGGGTGTGGCGCCCCTTTAGGCGTAAACACAGGCCAGTGCCCAGGGGGGGTGGAGCCTGAGATGGGGGAGGCGGGTGCAACGTGTAGTTCAAATCAGGTCCCTGTTCTGACAGAGGGGCGTCCGTCTCTGATATTCCTGCAGATCGACCTCTGACCTCCCCGCCGCTCTGACCCTGCCTTGGCCCTCCGCGTGGCAGAAACCTGTAGAAACATGACGGGGGCCCACCCCGACACGCCAACACGTCAACACGCCAACACGCCAGACCGGGCATTTGCGAGGGTGGGGGGGTGCAAACCCGCGATGGAAACCCTGAGATCCTGCGGGTAGGATTACGGATTCCCCCGGCCGTGCCCCTCCCCCAAAGACAGACTACGACAGGATGAAGAAAGAAGCTATGACCTAAATAAGAACGGCAGCCATTTTGTAAGGGGACGGTCGAGTCAGAGGAGTCAAGGTGGCCTTTCGAGCGTCGGGCGAGGCCTCGAAGGGGGCCACTCATGTAGTGGTTCCCACATCTCCATTTAACGCTCTACTGTTTGTATTGGCCCCGCAAAAATAGTGTTGCTTTGCGTTCGCTCTGTGATAAATATTCAGAAAGTTCCAGAAGCTTTTTGGGGGCGACTCATTAGTAGCGGAGGAAGAGCGAGGAGTCTGGGTGCTGCAGCTCCGGAGGCCTCCCCTAGGGGGCAGGGGCGGGGCGGGTCAGATGATGGTGGGCATGCGACCCACGCCGCTGCCTGTGCTGCTGCAGCTGTTGTTGCGGTTGTTGTTCTTGCGGGCGAGGTTGGGCGTGGCCATGAGGGCGAAGCGCTCGTCAGGACAGCCGTACTGCAGCAACACGTCCACGCAGTCCTGACTGCTGGCCTGCCGCGCGTACGCCAGCGCCGTGTTGCCATGGGCGTCCCGCGCCATCAGGTCCACCCCGTACTGCAGAGAGAGAGAGAGAGACACAGAGAGAGAGAGAGAGAGAGAGAGAGAGAGAGAGAGAGAGAGAGAGAGAGAGAGAGACACGGAGAGAGAGAGAGAGACACAGAAAGAGAGAGAGAGAGAGAGAGAGAGAGAGACAGAGAGAGAGAGAGAGAGAGAGAGAGAGAGAGAGAGAGAGAGAGAGAGAGAGAGAGAGAGAGAGAGAGGTTGAGGCAAATGTGTTTAAAAACATACTCCTAGCACAAAAAAAATCACCATTCCACTTCTATATTACCATTATTCAGACCAATTATATATACTGGCAATGGACATGCATTTACTTTCATATATAATATACCTGCCTACAACAGAAGAGCGACAGAAAAGAAAGAGACTATGTTATTCTGTATGGCTGGGTGGTCAGTTTGGAGGGTTAATAGGTGGCAGTGTAGTATAATGATTAGGGAACTGAGCTTGTAACCTAAAGGTGGAATTCACTGCCACTGTACCCTCGAGCAAGGCGATTAACCTGAATGGCTACAGTATCTATCGGGCTGTGTAAAAGGTGTATGAATGGACACAGTGTAGGACACGGGTGACTCCGTACCCAGATGAGGAGCTGTGTGAGGACCACGTTGCCCTTGCGGCAGGCCAGGTGCAGGGCGGTGCGCCCGTCCCCCTCCCCGCAGGTCTCGTTGACCTGGTCGCGGGAGCCGTGGGCGAGCAGCAGGACCACGCCCCGCAGGTCCTCCTCAGCCGTGGCCCGCAGCAGCTGCTGCCCCAGGGTCAGCTCCGAGCAGGACAGCACGGGCAGGAAGAGCTTCTGCTCGTACTTCCCCCTGATCCAGCGCTCCCGCTCCTCCCTGAGACACGCACACAGAGACACACACACGCACACAGAGACACACGCACACACACGCAGAGACACACGCACACACGCAGAGACACACGCACACAGAGACACACACACACACACACGCAGAGACACACGCACACACACGCAGAGACACACGCACACACACGCAGAGACACACGCACACACACGCAGAGAAACACGCACACACAGACACAGACAGACAGAGAGACAGAGCACATGGTCAACACTAGGAACATAATCTGTCATCACTATGCTGCCCCCCCCCCATCACCCAGCAACACTAATCTCCCACCATACACAGACACAGACACACACAGTAGGCAATTTCATCCATTTAAGATTAAATCTACAACACAATAAAGTGAAGGGTCTGAATACTTTCTGAAGCCACCGTCTGGGACTCTGTGGTGATAGGCCACGGGTTCACAGGGCTTGTGTTTCCACAGAGCTCGTGTGTTCACAGAGCACGTGCTAAGCAGGTGTCAGTGCAGCTCATTTCCACTTAGCGAAGTGATAGCGCTAATCTCCCCCTAATCCCCACAATGTCAACAGACCCTTTCACTGCCAGGGCGATTAGATCTGCCTCACTTCCTGTTACAAGAGCAACGAGCCTCACATGGGAGGGTATTGAGCTGTCTCAGCAACCACATCAAAAACACACAACAAAAACAAAACAAACCAAAAACAAAAGACAAACGGCCGGCTTTAGGCTGTGCCAGGTCCCACCTTTTCCCCAAATCTCTCATTAATTTTATGAGATGTTTTCAAATATCGCTCTTTGAGGGCCAATCGCAGGCTACCAACACATTTCCATCATTGTCTACATCGGGTGACAAACAATTTATCAGATCATTTCTTTTTTTTTTTTTTGCAGTTCGCATATCGCATATTTGCAGATGAGCATATTTCACTTTTGCATGCAAATGTGTGATTCATTCATATTTAAAAAATGAATAAATGCAGAACGGGAATCCCCGGAGGTTCCTGAAGCAGCAGACGCAGGGCGATTTGACCGGACCTCAGCATACGGACGCGGTGGGACAGGGAGGCTCAGGGCTCAGGGTTAACCCAGCGGGGGCCATCACAAACGGGCTGTATGAGGTCTTCAGGGCTTTCGGGGGCAGACAGCGCTCCGTCAGAGCGGCTGACGCATACACACAGCGCTCGATGCCCCGAGGGGCTCAATGGCAAGGCCACATTCTTCTTCATGAAAGCAGCAGCCCCAGCTGGCCTTCTGAGGCCCTCAGCACCGACATTACCTGTGTCTGTGCACAGCTGGGCATCGCTCTAAACTCTCACACACTCGCACACACTCGCACTCTCACACTCTCACACACACTCGCACACACTCGCACACACTCGCACACACTCGCACTCGCACACTCTCACACACTCGCACACACTCGCACACACTCGCACACACTCGCACACACTCGCACTCTCACACACACTCGCACACACTCGCACACACTCGCGCACTCTCGCACACACTCGCACACTCTCACACACTCTCACACACTCTCACACACTCTCACACACTCTCACACACTCTCACACACACACTCTCACACACTCTCACACACTCACACACTCTCACACTCACTCACACTCACTCACACTCACTCACACTCACTCACACTCACTCACACTCACTCTCTCACACTCTCACACTCACTCACACTCACTCACACACACTCACACACACTCACACACACTCACACACTCTCTCACACTCTCTCACACTCTCTCACACTCTCTCACACTCTCTCAAGCACTCTCACGCACTCTCACGCACTGTCGCACTCTCACGCACTCTCACGCACTCTCACACACACTCACACACACTCACACACTCACACTCTCGCGCACTCACACACACTCACACTCTCGCGCACTCTCGCACACTCTCGCACTCTCACGCACTCTCACGCACTCACACGCACTCACACGCACTCACACTCACTCACTCACTCACTCACTCTCACACACTCACACTCACTCTCTCACGCTCTCACGCACTCTCACGCACTCTCACGCACTCTCACGCACTCTCACACACGCACTCACACGCACTCACACGCACTCACACGCACTCACACGCACTCACACGCACTCACACGCACTCACACGCACACACACACTCTCACACACTCTCACACACACTCACACACACTCACACACACTCACACACACTCACACACACTCACACACACTCACACACACTCACACACACTCACACACACTCACACACACACACACTCTCACGCACTCTCACGCACTCACACGCACTCACACGCACTCACACGCACTCACACGCACTCACACACACACACACACACTCACACACACTCTCACACACACTCACACGCACTCACACGCACTCACACGCACTCACACGCACTCACACGCACTCACACGCACTCACACGCACTCACACGCACTCACACGCACTCACACGCACTCTCACACACACTCACACACACTCACACTCACACACACACACTCACTCACTCACACACACTCTCACACACTCTCACACACTCTCACACACTCTCACACACTCTCACACACTCTCACACTCTCTCACACTCTCTCACACTCTCTCACACTCTCACACACTCTCACACACTCTCACACACTCTCACACACTCTCACACACTCTCACACACTCACACACACTCACACACACTCACACACACTCACACACACTCACACACACTCACACACACTCACACACACTCACACTCACACACACTCACACACACTCACACACACCTGTCAAAAACATGTGGTTTGCACCGAGGATGGCAGTCCATACAGTATGTGGAAACCTAAGGATATCAAGGATGTTGATAGGTTCATCTGGAGGACTGGTTCAAGATCCATACAGATGTGTTTTTCATCCTTATCCAACAGAAAAGGCTCAGTGGATTTATCCTAGTCCGGGGAGGCTGTGCCAGGGGTGCCAATAATTGTGAAAAATGTTTTCCTGGAAACAAATTCATAATGAGAAAAACGTGTTGTTTTGGTTGATCCCATCGAATCATTAATTAATGAAGTACAATATTTACCACATGTAGAAAAGTTAAAATAAATCTCAGTAATCAAGGTTGCCAATAATTCTGTAAGCAACTGTATAGCTATTTGTGAGTGGATCCATGACTGTGTGCCTGGGGTGGGGAGGGGGGTCAGGCATATTACTAGGCTAGCAGCACGGAATGTTCCGGTGTCTTCCTGCCTGTCCTGGTGAGGGGGGGGCACGGGCCAGGGCTCGGGGACAATGTGCTGTTGTTGGGGGGGGTGTGTGAATAGGGCAGGAGGGGGATCTCTTTCTGTTCTGGAGGAAACACTCAGCACTTCAGTGCCCCCGGGCACGCATGCCTTCCCTCCACAGCCTGTTGCTAAGACCGTGTCCCACAGGCCAGCACGCTGGCTACGCTAGGCCAGAGTAAACACACACTCACTCACACACACACACACACACACACACACACACACACACACACACACACACACACAGACACACACACACACACTCACTCACATGCACACACACACACACACTCACTCACATGCACACAGACACACACACACACACACACACACACACACACATACATACACACAGACACACAGAGACACAAACACACACAGACACACACACAAATACAAACACAAACACACACAGACACACACACAAACACAAACACAAACACGCACAGGCACACGCATACACAGACACACACAGACACACCTGCACACACGCACAAAGCCCATGGGGACTGAACAACCTACAGATATGGGCAAGGCCAATTATTACTGCATGCTGTAAATCTGCGGTCTCCACGGCAGGGTCAATTAGCCGGCTTTGATAGCGAGTGAGGAAGCAGAGAGACAGGGACGCAGCGATACGCAGACACGAGAAGAGGCCACTCAGAGGATTCCTCATCAGGAAACAAGGCCGTAAATACACAGCCAAGACAAGCGATCAATAACACCACAACTCTCAATGAGTATTCCAGAAACAACCATAAGCAGAACAAGAGGCAGAGCCTACAGTCAGAGAGTCTACGCTCAGTACACTGTATATATTAGTGTGCAGTATATGAGGGTGTAGTATATTAGTATGTAGTATTATTATGTAGTATATTAGTGTGCAGTATATTCATTAGTTGGCCTGCTGAAGAGTCAAACTGCAAGCACAACGCTTAAGCTACAGCAACACAAGTGGATACAGCAGTCCTTAGATCCCAATGAGCGGGTATGAGAATATTCACACAGACACGGGTCTACAGACCGGCACAGATTAACAACACAAGCGTATACAGCGGCCCTTACGAGCCGGTATGAGAACCTTCACACAGACACGGGTCTGCAGACCTGCACAGATTAACAGGTCTTGACAAAGACCTCCCGCCACCGTGTCCAAGTGCGGAGAGAGAGAGGACGCGGTGAGAAAATGCACACTTCACTTACTTTAAAGATTTTGAGGCGCGGACCTAATTACGGCCGTAATAAGACCGGCGTAATCGTAATTCTAAAAATCCAGAGGCATGAAATTGTGGAAATTAATAATTTCTTTTTTTATATATTTTTTTTTTACAGAAGAGATGAGAGAGGGGAAATAATTCCATCTTCCTGTGTGCACCTGCCCCCCCTCCCCCTGCATGCAGACTTCCTGCGGGACAAAGCCAGCAGTGGGCGGCTCTGCCATCACAATGGGGGTCGGCATGGCGACGGGGCACCATGGCGACCGCAGGAAATTATCCGCGCAGTCCTCGTACCTGCGCCACTGAACCTGGGCCTCCGGGCTTCCCCCGAGACCCGGTTCTGATCCGGGCCGAACCGCCGGAGCGGCTCCGCCCCCTGCAGTCTCATTGGGCCCCTCCCAACTCCAGCCACGCCCCTCAAATGAAGGAGTGCTCACTGTGTCCGGGGTCCCTGGTCGACGGGGCCAGTCACGATATATTCACGATATACACACGCAGGAGAGCGCAGGACGGCTACAGTAAATAAGAACACGTTTCCTAATTGTTACAAGTGTTCTGTGAACAGCAGGACTGCAGAATCATGCACGGATGTATTTAGTGAGAAGTGAGAGCGCGACACTGATAATTAAAAGCGCAGGTCCTACAGAGATGCACACTGACAGGCCAGGAGAACGCGCCGCCTCCGGCCGATGTTTAAAAACAGACGCGAAGGGGGCAAATAACAACAGCGAGAGGCAGGTTTCCCAGCGAGGCCGTAATTAAACAGCACACGTCGTCTCCGGCAGAATCAGAACTAATGAGCCGGGCCTGTGAAATGCCCTGACGGCCAGCCACGCCGCACTGATCTGAGAACTGCCAGTGTGCGCGCTCCAGCCAGCTGACGGAGACGTGCCTACCCGTGAGAATCGTTCAGCTGGATATGAGGGTAGCTTGCAGGTGCGGCGAGACACTTGTGGCCCCCGATCACCCCTGGGGTCCCCCATTGCAGCATCCAACTGTGTTCCACTAAAAAAACCTTTTCCCTAAAAATAACAATAATTTAGGAAACAAAGCGATGCTTGGTAGAGTGACGGCTTAATTAGACGTACTGCGGAGACCTGCAGGAGGAGTTTAGTTTCACAGCGAGGGGGGGGGGTCAGCGGTGAGCTTTATCGCCGTGGGGAACGGCGGGGTGGAATGCACTTGTTTGGGTCCCCTGGGGACAATAAGGCCCCCCTCCCCCAGGAGAAGAGAGGAGCTGTGATTTCCTGTGTGGAGAGGCAGGGCCGGGCTCTCTCTGTGTGCACGGGCGTTCTCCTCGGACGCTCGCATTGTGAGAGTGTTTGCACACAGGACCCACTTCCTGCCCTCGTGTGTCTCTCTCTCTCTCTCTCTCTCTCCCTCCCTTGGTCTTTCTCTCCAAAAAAAAAAAGAAAAAACACTGCAAGCCAGCATATACTGCCAGCTGCTTCTCCCACACCGTGGGGTGGGGTGGGGTGGGGTGGGGAGGCGGGTAGAGGACACCACGCTTCAGAACCCCAAAAATGACAATAGGGGCAAAGGAACCTCGTGGCCGAAGAAAGTTTCTCTTTTTCCTCCACACTGTAGGGGACAGATAGCAAGCCCAGCTCCCAAGTGGAGCATCCTGGGGCCAGCAGTAAAATCTCAACTGCTTCAACAGCCCCAATAAACTAATTACCGAGCAATTAGCCCTTACCCAAGGTAACTTAGCACACACTTTTTACTTTTTACATGTTTTTACTGAGCACCTTTCCAGAGGCGATGACATCTGGGAATTGAGCCCCTGCAGGTGCTGGAGGGGAAAACGAGGCGCTGTCCATCCCAAAATCACGGGGTGTCTCACACAGGGAGAGTCAGCACCCAGCTCTCAAAGACCTGTACTGAGCGTGAATACTCGGGATTGGTTCAAACGTTAAGACGCTCGCATTCGTCTACCCTCATCACAAGGCACAGCAGAAACAAAATGTTGCTGCGTCTACTCCGTGCCAGACTGCAACACAAGAACTGAAACTACAACCACTGGGATATGGGGTCAAAACAGAACACGGCACCATAGAAAGGGCTCGAGACCTCTGACCGATTCAGCGATGCTTCAGTTATCTCATCAAAATGTACAGGAGAATGCATTTGTCCATTAAATGCCAGCGTTTCGTAAGGGTATAATAGCCACTGGGTCCATGTCACTGCGATTCTCCGTTACCGCTTTCAATTAGAAGACTTGTTTTTCATTTCGGGACTTATTCCATGCTTTTAAAAAATGTTCACGCTATAATTACACAACACATTATTTTTATGTGAAGCACTCTGAGGCAATTTCACTTTAAAATGGAGCAACACTAAGTAAATGCGATTTGATGCAAGCACATACAGAAAAATAATTGGCCATTAAGGAGCCTAATTGTGTGTGTTCTGCAAATCTGACCAAACCCACCCAGGACTTCATTTCTGTGTCCTCTTTACAAGACTAACTCAACATACAATAAAAAATCATTCTGATTATCATCCTCAGATGGATTTGATTAATGAAGGGCAACATTATAGTGTAGAGGTTAGGGAACTGAGCTTGCCACTCAGAAAAACGCAGGTTCAATTTCCAGACACAATCGTACCCTTGAGCAAGGTAATAAACGTGCACGGCGCATGTATTATATACACACTGACGCACACATACAGACACACACACGCACACACACAGAGACACACAGACATACACATACACATACACACAAAGACACACACACACACACATAGACATACACACTAAGATACACACAGACCTACACACACACAAAGACACACGCACACACACACACACACACACACACAGACATACACACAAAGACACACACAGACATACACACAAAGACACACATACAGACAGACACACACGGATTACAGCAGACCCACAAAGAGACAGACGCACGCACAAAAAGTCCCTCTTACAAATGTCTGACATAAACATTGCCATCTAGATTTTATTTTTACATTTCTCTTATGATTATTGTTCAGATTACACTTTTACATTTCATTTTGCGTTTTGCGATAATCACAACAGTAGCACAGCCTCATTCAGCAGTGCGCTGCCTTGTTCACCTGAGCCAGTTCTGGGCCAGCGGTAAGGACTCAGAGAGAAATCCAGCCCCTCTCCAAGACACTTCAGTTCCACCTCTCATCCCAGCCTTTCTTTTCGGCTAATTATACCACTAATTTAGCTCGTTAGACACTTTCCTGACTCGCAGGTAATGGGGTCTGACAGGGTAAATCTGTCAAGCAGAGAAAGTGGCATCGGTGGCCTGCCACATCCCCAGCCCTGCGAAACGAGTTACCCGACGCGCTCACGAACGTCCGCACGCCACCAGGAGAAAAACACGCCGGCGGCGGAGAGCCACAACCAGAGACACCGCGTTCTCAGTCCCGCGCGCGGGATTCTCTGTTGTAAAGTTGAATTATTTTTCATTTTTCCGTAATTTAATGAAAGCTCCTAGGACAGGCACGACGCCCTGGGTATTTTTGCCTCTTGCCTGTAGTGTTCCACCATCATTTACTCAGGAGTGTCAGTCAATCGTTTAAGCGTGTGCGTGTGCATATGCGCAGCAAACTCAACCACCGGCCACAAACACACGCTCACCCACACACAATATAGCAATGGTGTATAGACACACATGCAACAGAACATGAACGAGTCACTGATTATGACAGACACAAAAGCATAAATATTTGTACAAAGATGTATTCGCATTATGTTAATTGCTATATAATAGGCAGTGATACAAATAAACAAAACACAGCCAGAGCACTGAAAATAGATCTGACTGAGTGTGAAATAGCTTGAGTCTTGAACACAAGTCTTTAACATCAGACCTTGAGTCTGTCAACATAAAGCAGGAAGGGGCGGGAGGGGTGGGACTGTTTGGGGATCCCAGAGGTTGCTAGGCAAATCCCACCCATCCAAAAACCCCCAGGGGAGCCATTTTATTTGCCCCTGCTCAGAAATCAGAATTTCATTCCTCCTTTTACAAAAAAAGAAAAAAAAAAGAAATCAATTACACTTTCCAAGTTAGTCGTTAGCTGCCCTTGGATGGACACAGATAATTAAGCTCAGCGCTTTTTTCTCCATTTCCACTCAGGCCCGGGCCTGAGCCACACTCAAATTGCCCCTGTGAAGGGAAATGGCCCGCACTGATCCCCAGCTCCATCAGCTGGATCACGACGCTCCCGCAACGCTCCAGCAACGCTGCCGCAACGCTCCCGCAACGCTCCCGCATCGGTCCCGCAACGTTCCTGCAACGCTGCCGCAACGTCATGCAAATGGAGGCCAAAGGGCAAGCTCTCAGGCATGGAAGGGGGGTGGAGGGGTGGAGGGAGAAACAAAGGGGAGGCAGAGAAACAGAGAAGAAGAAGAAAGGAAAGGAGAGGGCGAAACGAGTTGTATTTGTCGTTTTTTAAGCCACTGACACCATTAGACACGCCTGTAATGTGCCAGAGATGGGGAGGGCTTCCGCAGAAGAAGAGATGGATACTGAAAATCCTTTTCCAAATGCTGTCATGGTTACTATTGGTATATAACTACAGAAATAATCTGGATAATATTAATGACGAAGTTCCATTGAATTATTCATTATGACTACTTGCAACTAGGCCCTGCGTTTTATATGGTTTGGCAATAAGCCAGATCTTATGGCCTGCAATTCAGTCCTCCGGTGGCAAAATGGCGATACAATTATGGAATGCACTAATGAGTTATGGAATGACTGATAAGTATTTGCAAAAGCACATTGATGAATGGAATGGTAGGGTGATGTTAACCAGTGGCAGAAAAGGTTCAGTCAAACGGCCAGGAGCAGTCGACTGTAAAATGTTGAGTATTGCACAGGATGCAGGGGGCGCCTATCCCAACATGCAATATTGGGATCCATCATATCAAAGGCCAATATTTTAACCACCTGCAGGGTTTACAAATTGTAATAAATGTTGAAATATACAGACTGTCCCTCTATCACGAGTCATTTACAACTGTTGACATGACACAGACTCAGTCAATGTGGAGACCCTAACTGATGATGTAATCAATGGGCAAAACCACCGCCATTATGAGAAGCTGTCCTCTTCCCATAATGCCCAGCAGTCTGCCATCAGAGTTTGTTAAGTGTACAGATTACATTCCAACCAGGACCGGTGGTGTGGGGGACCAGTGCATTCTTCCCCCCCCCCCCCCCCCCCCCCCCCAAAATGGTCAAAGACAACCTTCTCCTGCCCATGATCTCCAGCACGGCTAAATGAATGTCTCTAAAAGCCAATCTCCCCGTGACGGAGGAGAGCCGGGAAGTTTTCCACATAAAAAGCCATCATTTGTGGTGGAAAATGTGAACCCCTTTTGGGATTCCGCTGAAAGAGCCATGTGTCACGATGGCAGTCGTGCTGAAAATGGCTCCTGCATAATCGTTGACATTTCGCTTCCTATTACGCGTGATGAGAAAGTGCACCAAAATGGGTTCTTTCAATAATTTCATGGAGAATATATGACGTATGTATGGGAAGTGGAGAAATCTGAGCCCGGCGTCAGAGCTTCTGACCAGGCCCAAAGGCAGAGGAACTCAAAGCACAACTACACATGACATAAAACACAGATGACTTAAACGATGGATGACTTAAACTACGAGTTACATAAAATATGGATGACAAACTATGAATTACATACAGTATGGATGACTTGGTCCACACTTTGCCTATAAAGACTCTCTAGCTGACTAACTAACTCATTTAGAAGTTTACAAATACAAATGATTGTCATCATCAACATCATCAGTTCCATTTGTGGTGGCAGCAGCAGTATTAGTAGTACTGTTTGTTATTGATATAGTTGTTTCATCTGGAAATTATTTAGACTGAGGCTAAGCAGTTCCTTGCAATGCATGACATTACGTTCAGCTAAAAAAAAAAAACAGTTTGTTTTAATTCACTGATACTTGGCCTGTTCTTTCAGAAAACAGAACCGTTTCTTCAGGGGCTTTAAAGCGTCTCTGTAAATGCACAGATGGCTCATTAAATGCCAACCAAACAAACGCAGCAGTGAGCTAAACCACTTTAAAACGTAATGCTGAGCCAACTCAGTCTGAACACATTAAACCTGGAGAGGAAATCTTTTGACAACCGATTTGTGGAGTACGCCAATTATAGCTGTCCTACTATTTCAAATGTATAGCAGTGAAGCTATTGATTTCAGGTCTACGAAGTGTCTACAAACATCACACACACACACACACACACAAGCTCACACACATCTTCCCCCACCCCCCCACCCCCCACACACACACACACACACACACACACACACTGCATTCCTTTGTTATTAAATTGGGTACAACGCCAGCAGGGGACTAGATAATATGAGGCCGGGGTAAAAATGTGCCCTCTTGCTTTCCCTTTTAGTACACATTAGCATAGCTACTCTTGAAGACAGAGGGAGGGAGACCCAATGATTGTCCCTTGTCAGCCGGTTTAATGTCAATAGTAAATTGGAAGGCTTGTTAACCTAGTTGGGACATGATTACGGGCAGTGGTAAGCAGTCATGTAAAAAATAATATCTATTAGGCTTATTTAATCAAGGGGCCCGTTTACAGATGAATTAGAATGTGGGAGCCAATTATTTTGAGCGCTTGCCTGGCCCTGTCTGTCTCAGCTACTTAAAATGCGGTGGATGGGCTCCATCATATCAATGGGCAGAAGACGACGGGCCCGGGATGAGGGGTGACACTGGCGCACGCCGGTGATCAAACGGCCCAACCCGAGCCCGGGAAGCCCCGCTCTCCGTCAGGGATCGCTGCGGGACACGGGCGGGAACACGCTCATTAGAGCTCTGAGCTCCGCCTGAGAGACGCCAGGCCTCCCACTGAGACACTACACGCACCAACCGCGGGCGAGAGTGTGAGTGAGTGAGTGAGTGAGTGAGTGAGTGAGTGAGTGAGTGAGTGAGTGAGTGAGTGAGTGAGTGAGTGAGTGAGTGAGAGAGTGAGTGAGTGTGAGAGAGAGAGTGAGTGAGTGAGAGAGAGTGAGAGTGTGATTGAGTGAGTGAGTGAGTGAGAGAGAGAGTGAGTGTGAGAGTTAGAGTGTGATTGAGTGAGTGAGTGAGTGAGTGAGTGTGAGAGAGAGTGAGTGAGTGAGTGAGTGAGTGAGTGAGTGAGTGAGTCAGAGTGAGTGAGTGAGTCAGAGTGAGTGAGTGAGTGAGTGAGTGAGTGAGTGAGTGAGTGAGTGAGTGAGAGAGAGAGAGTGAGTGAGTGTGAGAGAGTGAGAGTGTGAGTGAGTGAGATAGTGAGAGTGAGTGAGTGAGTGAGAGTGAGAGTGTGTGAGATAGTGAGAGTGAGAGAGAGAGAGAGTGAGTGAGTGAGTGAGAGAGTGAGAGAGAGAGAGAGAGTGAGAGAGTGAGAGAGTGAGAGTGTGAGTGAGTGAGATAGTGAGAGTGAGAGTGAGTGAGAGTGAGAGTGTGTGAGATAGTGAGAGTGAGAGTGAGTGAGTGAGAGTGTGATTGAGTGAGTAACTTAGTGAGTGAGTGATTGATTGAGTGAGTAACTCAGTGACTGACTAATTGACTGAGTCAGTCAGTCACAGGTGCCGACTTGACGCTATCGGACTTATTTGCGAATACTGACTTGCGGAGACTGATTCACGGACATTGAAGACATGCAGGCTTAATCACGGGCACCATTTTACTTAAAGATCCGCAGGCGCTAACTGACACGAAGAGTTAAAATCAGAGACGCTGACTTGGAGGCACTTGGGCACTGATAATGTCATGGACACACAATCTGGTTCTAGAGATGCTGCCATTGACTGACCTACTAACAGAGGTCCTTTCTCACCCAATGATCGAAGGCCCATTTGTTTATCCCTCGCAGTTTCCCCTGCCCCCTGACCACCCTCAGAAATGAATGCCAGTCGAGCGTGCCATCGACCTGCCGCATATCAGCTTCAACACCGAGGTAAATATAGACAAACATCGAAAACAGCCTCAGAAAAACCGCAGGGCAAATGCCCACAGAGAACATGAGGTAACGCTAAATGAATGAGAGAGTTTCAGCGAAAACAAGCAAACGTGCACCGACAGCACACACACGCGCACACACACGCACATACGCAACACGGACACACACGACTGCAACATGTACCTAATTAATGACCCTCTGGTTGCAGCTCTGCGGGCCACGCCAGTGCTAATTAATTCAATTAGCCGGCGGAGGACGAGGAGAGGAAAGAGCCAGAGTTTGATTGGCCGGTAATTAAGCGCCATGGAAATGATACGCAGAGCTGAGGTTCGGCGGTCAGGACAGGTGAGAACGAGCTCTTCATGCGCGCTGAAGCCAGACCGGCCTGGAGATCTGGAACTCTCCGGAACACTCGCGCTACAGGGCCAGGGAGCCAATGTAACAATCACACAGTCGCTAACTGCTATCAATGCTAGTGTAATCACTAGCACGGCTACAGAACCACCATTAACGCCACTACCAGCACCACCATCAGAGTTAATTATATGGTACTGCTACAACCTAGAGGTAGTGTTAGTGCAGGCTGATTTATATTTTTAAAATAATAATATTAATAACAATAATAAATATTCGTATTAGTACTACTCCAAGGATCACGGCGACTAATCCAGTGCTATTATTGAAAGATAAAACACAAGAACTGAATTTCAGGAAACGGTCACATGCACGGAAACCTCATCATTGTGCCCCAAAGATGGTGTCAGAAATGAGGAGCCGCCTTCACCCATTCACCCCCCCCCCCACCCCTGGAAAAACAGCCACCACGGGAACAATGCAGGAAGGAGGTCCAGCGCTCCTGCTGTAATTACAGCACCAAACCGGGCCCTGCTCCTCTCCTCCGACCCCCGTCCCCGGGGCCCAATCCCGGAGCCGCTTTGGGGAGCAACACCTGCACCCCAGCCCAGATTAAAAGCCAGATCTAATCTGTCCCTGCTGCCCTTTCTTATAAAAAAAAAAGAAGAAAAAAAAGACTAATCTCTTGCCATGAAGACTGCCCCCCCTCGCCCCTCCCCTCGTGTGCAGAACCCGGTGCTGAATTATTACTGCCCGCGCATCCGTCATGAGCCCTTCTGCTAGCCCCGCCGCGCTAGCCTGCCCCTGCGCTGGGGCGCCAGCCTCATATCTCAGCTGTCTAATTAAGGTGAGGCCTTGCAGCACCCAGGCCGGGGCTCAGAGCCTCGCCCCGACCCCCCCCACAGATACGCAAACGTGAGCCGCTCCATCTTACAATGCTCTCTCTCTCTCTCGCTCTCTCCGTTTCTCTCTCTCTCCTTCTCCCTCTCAATCTGTCTATCTCACTCCATTTCTCTCTCCTACTCTTTCTTTCACTCTCTCCCTCACTCTCTCTCCTACTCTTTTGTTCTCTCTCTCCCTCACTCTCCCACTCCATTTCTCTCTCTCCTTCTCTCTCCCACAACTTTCCCAGGATTCCCAGGGAATCAGAAACGGGAGGAAAACCCCCCCCCACACCCACCCACATTATGAGGAGTCTTGGAATGGGTGGGGGTCATGTCTTCATTTGGGCGACATGGCTCAGGCAGTAAGAGCAGTCGTCTGGCAGTCGGAGGGCTGCCGGTTCGATCCCCCACCCGGGCTGTGTCGAAGTGTCCCTGAGCAAGACACCGAACCCCCAAATGCTCCTGACAAGCTGGTCGGTGCCTTGCATGGCAGCCAATCACCGTTGGTGTGTGAGTATGTGTATGAATGGGTGAATGAGAAGCATCAATTGTACAGCGCTTTGGATAAAGGTGCTATATAAATGCCAACCATTTACCATTTACCATTTGAGTCTCAGCTAAGCTCCACCTCCATTTCCCCTCCAGCCAATGGTGCTCAGGCTGGGATCTGGTGGGGTACTGGAAATGCAATGTTAGGCTGAAGAGAATTATCAACCATGCAGAGGAAAATCTGTTTGAATTTGAATCTATGCTATCAAGAGTAGAATTTAGAATAAATGAAAACTGAAGACCTGATGTGAAAATAAAAAATAAAAACAGTCAATGTGTACTAAGGTTTTAATTCCTCCAGCAGTTATCAGTGTGACTAATAAGGTCCTTAAAAGTGTTGCCCATCGACAAAGTCTGTAATTGCCAACTGCAACCAAACCATCTGACACTAACATAAAACATTTGGGCAAACAAACAATCCTTCACATATATAAAACCACACACAAAAGGTCATGTGTACACACACACACACACACACACACACACACACACACACACACCCACCCACACACACACCCACACCCACACCCACACCCACACCCACACCCACACCCACACACACACACACACACACCGTGGTGGCAGTGTAGTTCCAGCACCGGGCAGTCGGTGAGATGCCGTGCTCCCCAGTAACTCACCACGAGGCTCAATTAGCAGCCGTGTCACTCCCGCCCAGTCAGGCCTGTTAATCTGGCCTGTCACAGAGGCGTGGCTCCCGGACACATCCCATAATTAACACAGCCACGCTGCCGCGTCGTCAGGGCGACGGGCCCTGTCTGCGCAGGCCCCGAAAGCAGAGCTGCGCAGCCAGCACCCAGACGTGACCCCCCTAAAAACCCCCCCACCACTCCACCCCGCCCCCCGAGGCCCCAGGCCATGGGCTTTTAATTGCGTCCACATGTGTCTCACCCCCGGGTTTTCGGGGGAGTGAGCTTTTCCACTCCACAGGCCGCGAAAGGTTAATGTGGCCATTTTACACCGTACTCGGCCATCGTCCCGGCCGCTGCCCCAGCGCACATTAACAAGCCGAGGTCTGAGAGAGCCATTACGCCTCCGATCGGCAGGACTGTATCTGCGGCCGGGAGGTTATCGGATCCAGTCCCAGGAGGGGTCCTGTCACTACACCTTTGGGTGGACACTGCCTACTGACACTGCAGCAAACAGGGACTTATATTTATTAATTATTATTAATGAACAATATAATGTGTTTCTACAGTTCTATAGTTTCTATAGTCACTGGATCTCTGAATAAGGGAATCTTATCTCACATACCATATACACACAACCAACCAAGCACACACACACACACACACACACAGGAATAGATAGCTGAATGGATGGTTAGGCACACACATTGAAATCGCTCTTCAATGCATGAAACATTTCCCTCTTTCACAGTTGTACCTCTGGAAGCCAATAGTCTGTTCGCACACTGTGAGCTAATGGCACAGCATTCTATGGTCATACTGGGCCAACACACTATATTTGGAACAACAGACACATTAGGAGATATGACAAAAGAGGACACACACACACACCTACACACCTACACACATACACACACGCATGCATGCATGGATGCACAAAAAAGGATGTGCACCTTGCACATCATCTTTCTCCTCGTTAGTGGAGATTCACAACTCCACAAGATTTTACTGAAAGCCAGTTCCTCCCTCCCTTTGATGGGGACCCAAACAGGGAAAAGGAGGTGAAAATTGGGGGATTTTGATACCGACGACCGCACTCCTCCAGCATCCCTGCGCCCCCCCCTCCCCCGAACACCCCCCACCCCCCCAAACAGGACTTAATTGAAAGGCGAGAGTAGCCCAGACCTTGACAGGCGGGAGGTCAGTATAATTGCTGCTGGCCATATTTAACATTAAGATAATCAGGCCATTAATTACCCTTTGGATCATTAAACCAGCCACTTGCAAAATGAAATTTCTGCCTCTATTACTCACTGGAGAGACCGCGAGGGTGGGTTTTTAATTTATCTACCGTCGGTATAGGACACAATACCTGGCACATTCTGCAGTCTCTCCCCACTCAGGCATTTAGCCAGCACACAGCCCCGGCAGAAAAGCCCCAACAGTGACAAAAACTCAAATTAAATAAGATAAAAACACTGAACACGTTTTGCTCGAGGGCAAAACGAATCCTAAACAGAAAGCCTTTAGTCAAAAATCGTATGTAAATGCGAGAAATAAAATGTACATCTGTAATGGTGCGGTTGGACGCGTTACATCTACAGATACAAATATTCCAATACTCCCCTGTGGGTGTGAAACCACACACCAACACACAAATACACAATCCCCTCAAGTGAGGCCGGAGAAAATCTTCCACTGTATTTCTCTGTGTATCATTAATTGAGTAAAGAAGAACACAGACAGGACAGGATAAGGTTTGGCTTCCTGTACAAAGTCTTAAATTACATAAATAGATATAATTTAGATGGTTTCAACATTTATGGCACGCCTGCCAAGCAGATGGAGTTATTCTTTGCAACTGGCAAAACGGGTTAGGTTTTTTTGGAGATGAACGTTTGAATGTTTAAAATCTTAATTGCTGATATTAATATGCTGAGAAGTTTTACGATGTCATTTTGAAGTCATTGATGACAGCCTCGTACTTAATCTTGAAGAGCTCTGAACTCATTTGCATCTTCTACCGTAAATACATTCTGGTTCCTCTGTCTTTATATAACTCAGGGTTTCCCATGCCGTTAACACACAGCGGTGACCTGCTGCTCTTGGATTCAGAAGCAGTATTACTGCACTTAATATGCACCAGACCCTTATGTTAAACAATAGCACGTAGAGTGTGAAATATTCCAGCAACACCCGCTAAGAGAGTTAGTTTGCGGTCTGAAATTATGTGTTACCACATTGATGATTTACGGAAACACAATAACAACTTCCATGTAGCCATTAGCTAACATTACCGATATTAAGTGCCATCACCTACCAATTCCCACTATGAACATACTAACTAGCTAGCTACAAAGTAACAACAGCCAGATAGCTAAATTAAGCAAACTATCTTTAGCTAGTGAGCTAGCTAGCTAATCTAATCCTCATTGTGAATTTGATCTTGGATGTAATTGCCGACCTAATGAGGATAATTGTGAGAATTCACCCAAAAATATTTTTCATTAATAATTTATTGTTTGTTGTCTTTATTAAATATAAATAAAATTCAAGAATAATGTTAGACCTAATGTTAAGAGATTGAGCTGGGCTTGGTTTGAGTGTCTGAAATTAAGTCAAAAGTCATAGATTTGGCCTAAAATGTGTCACCCAAACCCTCACACTCTGGCCTTTGACTAACACTGCAGACAAAAAACTGAGGGGAAACACTTATTCACTGTTAATATAAACCCATTCTTAAATGGACAATTTTAGCATATTGCTAATTTACGACTGGTAGCCAGTGGATGGGCTGGTGTTAGCAATAACCACACGGACTTAAACCGACGGCACCCTTTGGAGACTAAGCCAACTGAGTCTGGCCACTTTGCTGAATCACAAAGTTCAGGCCAGAGTATAGGCCCCAGCCTGCATAGCGACTGGTGGTCAGGACATTTAACAACCGAGCCACTCATAAAGCCGGTAACTCATAAAGCCGGTACACAGACTAAAGACCAACTGCAACATTCTGCCATTTATACCCAATTAAAAATATGAATAAATTGGGCACAATAAAACTGCTTACGTTGAAGCCTGCAAGAGCACTCCTGGCTGAGCACACCGCCTTGCTTACAGCTTCATTCGCTACAATTTGTCCTGTTTTTTAAAGCAAGCTCGCAGAGTTTACGTTGGCAAAAATTACACATGGATTAAGGCCTGTGCGGGATTGTGGGGAAGCTGAACGAACAGGGATGTTAGTGCTATTGATAGTAATTAGTGAAATCAGTGAAAAGCACTGACAAGAGTCCCAGGTTAATTGAGATAATATTGACCCCACTCTAATCGCTCCCCTCTCGCTGAGGGAGCTACATGACTCCAAATATATATAAATTAATAGGTACACGGGGAACTATAAATGCATTAGCGAATTGACAAGAGGGTTCGGGGTGAAAAAAATGGCAGATCCATACTGAAAGATTTTTGTTGTGGTGGGAGTAATTAAAAGGTGCTTTTGGTGACTAATGATACAAGTGTGAAATGGGTAGTCGATATTCATGTGAGCACCAGTCAGGTCTAATTTGTTATGATGGCTGGTGGGGCTGGGACCGGAGGCCCGATAATTACTGTGGGGAGACGGCGGATATCAGGGCTTAGGCAGCGGTATTGAGGCGATTGACCCTCAGTTATCACTGACAACTGCCTCCACCGCTCCCTCGTGAAGACTACCACCCCCGATCACCACTGACGACTGCCTACACCGTCCTCTCAAACAGATCTCCAGTCACTACTGAGGACTGCCTACACCTTCTATCATGAAGACGATCACCCCCGGTCACTACTAACAACCGACTCCCCTCCCTCTCAGAAACACAACCATCCCCGTCACCACTGACAACGGGTTCCCCGCCCCCTCGTAAAGACTACAAATCTCCAGTCACTACTGATGACTGCCTAAACTCTCCCCATGTAAAGACTACCATCCCCAGTCACTACTGATGACTGCCTACACTCTCCCCATGTAAAGACTACCATCCCCAGTCACTACTGATGACTGCCTAAACTCTCCCTATGTAAAGACTACCATCCCCAGTCACTACTGATGACTGCCTAAACTCTCCCCATGTAAAGACTACCATCCCCAGTCACTACTGATGACTGCCTAAACTCTCCCCATGTAAAGACTACCATCCCCAGTCACGACTGACAACCGTTTCCCCACCCCCTCATAAAGACTACCACCCCTGGTCACTGCTGACGACGGCCTACACTCTGCCCATGTAAAGGAGACCATCTCTAGTTACTTCTGACGCCTGTTTTCCCCGTCAATTTGTGAAGACAGCCATCCCCTGTGACTAGTGACAACTGACTCCACCGTCCCCTAGTCTCAGAGACCAGGCACACAAAGAGAACGGCGGGTTTGGGGGCCCCTACCTGCTGCCGTCGGGCGCGGGTTTGATGCGGCCCTGGGCGTTGGCCTCCCACACGCTGTTGGCCAGCTCGTTGCCGATGGAGGACATGACCTTGATGAGCTCCAGGGGCCACTCGTCCAGGTCTAACGAGCGCACGCGCGACAGGTGCGTGCCCAGGTTCCGGTGGATCCCCGAGCACTCGATGCAGATCAAGGCGCCCAGGTTCAGGCTGGCCCAATCAGGATCTGAGGAGGGAGGAGCCAGGAACAACGCCCAGATAATCACAATGACATCATTCGAAATATAAGGATTTACAACAGACTGTGGGGAGATCTGGGACGAGTCTGGTCACTGATGCAACTGTAGACGGAGAAGGAGAGCGAGAAGGAGGGAGAGTGAGAGAGAGAGAGAGAGAGAGACAGAGGCAGAGACAGACGAGCAAGTAGACACAGAGACAGAGATGGAGAGAAAGAGGCAGAGAGAGACAGAGAGACAGACAGAGGCAGAGAGAGACGGAAAGACAGACAGAGAGACGGAAAGACAGAGACAGAGAGGCACTCACTCTGGGCCTCGCAGTCGACGCAGTGGGAGTTCCCTCTCAGGTTCCTGATGGACTGGAGGGCGATGGCCTCTGTTTGGCTGGTGAGCCGCGACTGCAAGGACACAAACGCACAGATGATTTCTGCTTTCACTGGGGTATAAAAAACAAGGTGAAAAATAATTTCATCCATTAACATGGGGTAGGAAAAAGAAGCAAGACAAAGGACTGTTGATGGTTACAAACAAAGAAACGAAAAACTAGCCGCAGTTTCCACGGTGAGGTCGGCTGCACTGAACCAGCAAAAAGTCGCTGATCCATCTGATCATCTGGCTTGCCAGAGACAGGCAGGGAAGACGAGGGGATAATCCACATGACTTACAGATCAGTGATGGGGAGATCAGTGTCGCCAGATGAGATAACAGAGAACTAGTCGCAACAAAACCCATGATGTGAATTCTAAGACAGTGACAGTCCACATACGACATCCTTTTGTCAGACCTGTCCTGGGTATCACACAACTCGCTGTGTTTAAATGGGACAGTGGCACACACTGGGGTTGTGTTAATAATCAGCCTGAGGTTAAAAAGTGTGCTTCTTTTCACAGTAAGTGTCTGAGACTGGAGTCCAAATGCCAAGAGAGAGGCCGAGAGAAATACAGAAGAAGCAAGCCGAAAAACTTCCATGTTGTTTGGTTTATTTGGTCTTATTTTTGTTTATTTTATCTTATTTTGTCTGTTGCTTTAGTTTTTCATGGAATCTGAGAGGGTAAAAGGCTATTTTCAGGAATTTGTTTATTTAAAGAAGTTCTAGCTCAAAAAATAAAATCTGAATTTTCGTATCTCCCGTGCGTCTAGATGTAATGTCCGCCCCAGGGTAGTCATGCTGGTGTGCCAGGGACTGAGGAAAGTCTGAAGAAACGGTTCTCTGTCTCACAGTCACTCTGAGTCCCACAGTCCATAAGCCCCAAACACTGCCATGCACAGACCATCCTCACACGCAGCGGGATCGCCACGGCGACGGCTGACAGCACCCCGCTGGCAGAAAAATACATTTTGGTTCCGCAACAGTCGCAGAACCACCCCCCCAACCCTCGAAGAGGAAAAAAGAGAAGAAAGAAAACAAAAAAAGAAGGGAAACGATACAAAACACGGTCCACAGTAAATCAGAAAGGTATTTAAAAGCACAATGCCTCCAGCCCTGGGGCATAAACACACATCTAGCAGAGCGGGTCTGGCTGTGGAACAGACGGAGGATTGGGGAGGGGGGGGGTGGAGGGGGGGTAGACGCACTCAGGGTATATTTGAGTTACAATAATTGCCATTTGTAATTATAATGGAGAGCTGGAATAGTAAAGAAGGGGGGGGGGGGTGGTGCCCTCAGACTCCCCCGTACGCTTTGACGGATTTGAACAGGAGGAAGGAGAAGTCCCTCTTCGCCGGTGCGGAAGGCTCCGGAAAGCTGACGTTAGGCTGCTGACTGTAGCTGAGCTGTGTGAGTAGGGTGATGGAGCGACACAAACCCAACTCTCACAGAGGTCTGGAGCTTCATAATCATTTAAAAGACTCATAATTTGTCATTTACCTGACGCGTTTCTCCAAAGCGACTTACAGTTGATTAGACTAAGCAGGGGACAATCCTCCCCTGGAGCAATGCAGGGTTAAGGGCCATGCTCAAGGGCCCAACAGTTGTGTGGATCTTATCCTGGCCACACCGGGGGCTTGAACCACCAGCCTTCCAGGTCATGAAATAATAATAATAATAATAATAATGATAATAATAATGATTATGATAATGATACCGAGGAGCCTCACCTTGTTCTTGCTGCTCTCGCAGGACTGCAGGCTGGCCAGGATCTGGCTCTCGATGGCCTGCACCCAGGCGTCCCTCTCCTCGTACGACGTCGCCTCGAAGTGCCACGTCTGGCCCGTCAGCGACACGATGATGAACTCAAAGTTCTCCTCTTGCTCTGGAAGGGAGGGGCGAGGCACGGTGAGAGACCCACGGTGGGACCAGGTCAGCCAATAAAATCCCCTCCAACAACCCGACCGAACACACACTGCGACCGCAAGTTCCTGGTACCGACCGGGAGGACCCGAGCTAACGGTACGAAGTGAAAATAAGAAAAATGTCAGCTGGCAAAAGTCAACTGCGTTCAGTAACCGAAACGCAGCCAGACACAACGACCTGACCCTCAGCTGCTGGCTGCCTGTGACATCACATCCTGTCGGAACCCACGCCACACAGACACCTACCTGTCTACTGCAGAACACACATTCCAGAATCGCCCCCCCCCCCACCCCCCACCCCCCACCCCCCACCCTCACCCCTCAGCCCACCCCCCGGCTGGTCCTAAGCAGGATGTCCCGGTAATTACGGGCCCTATCACCCCCCCCGCCCTCCCGGCCCTCCCACACAGAGGGCCTGCTGAGGCCCTGACAGCAGCCGGAGAAAAGGTCAATCATTACAATGGGGGCTGCCCTCCAAGGTGACATATGGATCCAACTTCAAAATGGGTTAATGGGCTAATCAGGAGCCAATTAAGGGAAGCATTAGGCCGGCTTCCCCTAAACCAGGCGAAAGCAGGACTCGGGGCACAGGGAAAGGGGGGTGTGGGGGGCACATTTGGAAACTGTTAACAACAAAACAGAAAATGGGGGATGGGGGTGGGGGGAGGGGAGGACAGCCTGGAGCATGCAGATGGCTGAGGACAGGGTTCTACTGATGGGGCATTGTGTTTGGGGTGGGGGTTTAGGGTTTAGAGGTACCAGGGGGATTGAGGGTCCCAAATACATGACAGTCTGCAGGAACCGGATGTGACATCCGCCTGGCTCCATTTACAATTCCACCAATCAGGGAGGGACGGCCGGGTGATTGACATAACGGAGACGACGGTGGGGAAACGCCCTCCGGACTACGAGATGGAGGCTGAGCCGCCAGAGGGGGCACCTGGTGGGCGGGAAGCTGGAAATCACCACCCGCATTCAAAAGCTCCACCCTGCAGTGAGCACTTTGACCTTTAACCTCCGCCTCGCCGACACCCTTCCTGTTTCAGATACTCCTGACCCACGTGATGGCGAAAATGGACACCGTACAGTCGCCGTGAATCCCCTTCACAGGAGACGGCACTGAAAACCCGTTACATTACTGCACATTGCATGTTATTTGGCCGACCCTTTTATCCAAAGCGACTTACAGTTGATTAGACTAAGCAGAAGACAATCCCCCTGGATACCCACCTGCATACTGATGTTTTCACCCTGAAGGGGTGAAGCTACGGACAGGAATGCCCCCACCCCCCAACCCACTCAGGCGTCTCCTTGGATACGGGGGCAACTGGTGAACTTCACCGTAATGCAGATGCCATACATTTGAGCTTCATTACGTCTCTGGTCATTTTCTAAAGAAATGGGGATATTCTCACACACGACAGACCCTACATGATGTGAAGAGCTTGGGATCATAGAAACAGGCATTGTCTAACGCAGGTTAAGACTGCATTAGCACATACCGTCTCAGACACACACTGCAGCCTGCACGTACCATTCCACATCGACGGCGTTTCACGCACATGCCATTTAAGAAACGACATTTCATATACATGGCCGTTCATGTACATGGAAATGTCCATTTACATGCTACACACACTTACCATTTCATACACACCATGATAATTCACAAAATCAATATAGCCTATTTTCCTCAAATATGAACAGCAGAAAATACATTCTTTTTCCATAGAGACATATGGGCCGGAGACGATGGTAATGGTTTATTTATTGAATAAAATAACTTTTAAATTCTACCGAATAAAACAAACACCTGGGACGGCTTGTTTGTCTGAGACTGTACCTGTATGTTAGCATTTTGTATGAAGTAGGTTTTTAATTCAGCCGGTGAAGGACGTTTGGTTGAACGCGATGAGACGGTGATAGTGCAGCTCAATCACGCATGGCTCGTCAGGAAGCACACTGTCATAATCACTCCGCCTCTCCCGCTCGCGGTTTAGCGCCGGCCTGAGCCCGTATCTAAAGGCTGCTACATCCACAAGTTACGCTAATTATGGGCCGTCTCTCTTCAGCGAACAGGTGGAGGCACACGGTAACTGAACACCTCCGGCACGTGCAGTTCATCGCAAGAGCCTAAAAGCCTTCCAAAGAAAAACGACAAATCAAATATAACCTAACATGGAGACTTGGCCTTCGACAACACAGTGCAGCCTAATTACTGTTCTCATTTCTTTCCCAAGCCCTATTTTCAAGCAAACTTCAACACCTGCATTTTGTTAAAGGTGAAAACTGCAGATTTTGCTATATAATTTAAAACTATATTCCAGTAGGATGAAAGAGCGTTATATAAATTATATATATATTTTATATATATTATTTATTATAACACGATCTTGGAGATCAGCATGTTGCTTTTACAGACAACTGATCGCACATTATATTACATTTAGCTGATTCAGTATTACTTGCAGTTTCTGTTGCATTCTAATACTGTGGCAGTTTTTTATTTGATGTTGTATTGACTGGCTGTTCGTTTCAAATTGTTCTCGTGCATATGACAAATATTTTATGCATTCAGTTTTGATGGCATTGTAAATCTGGATAAGATCCGATTGATCAGGCAGATAAATAAATAAATGAAAAACTATTTTGATATCAGTCAATTGGTTCAATAGTGCTAGGAGCAGCGCGGTAGGGGGTGTTTGCTGTTCTGAGATTAAAATAGCCCTGTCTTTGTGAATAATATTTTACAGTGTCGTCCTGAAGGGTGAACACTTTACTGTAAGATCAGGGACATGAAAACATACAGCCTTCTGCCCACTACCAGACACACAGAACACAGTCAATACCCTTTTTCTGAGCTGTTCTGGGGAAAAAAGGCAAGAACTAAACAACTAAAATTCATTAATTCATTCTAAAAAGATAGATAGATCTTAGTCTGTGCATAAGAGTGTTTTATGCATTTGTTTTATTAATAAAATGATCCTAACTGTAGAATTGTGCCATCATCAGAAACACACTACAGTGAGCAGATTTGGGGTTTGCCGAGTTTTTAAGGCACAATGTGTATAAAACTATTCCCGTAGTAACACTGGGCGCCTCCCACTAATAAACAAACGCTGGTAAGCAAACGACTGAATGGCTAATATCACCGTAGGTGTCGTTACCCCTCCCAAATGCGTTCAGGGGTCTGTGGGCTTGCGTGGGCGGTGGACCGTCCCGTCTTCAGATTGGGCCCACCCTTTCTCCGTCGAACAATCCCTCTGGGGTCAGGAACAATGTTCTCATCATAATTAAATTCTCCCTCTTTTTGGGGAGAGGGTGATTGTTTGACAATTATGGAAACCAACAATCCAGAAAGGCGCAGGAAAGAGGCATAAATTACCCCCCCACCCCCCTGCTCCCTCCCCTCCAGTCTATTAATGAATGTACGAATAAAAATGAAAGGGCATTAGCCTGTGCAATTGTGTGACCCCCTCCATTTGCCTCCGCGGTCCCCTGAAATGGCTGGCCTATTACACGCGGGGCCCAGCCAGATGTGACGGAGCCTCGGCCCCGGACCCCAGACCCGCGCCCCTGTCCCGTCCCTCCCAGGGCCGCGGCGGTGGTCACGGTAACACGCCGGTTCCGGAGCGGCGACACGAAACAGGCGCCGTGGAGAGGAAGCGATTATCAGCGGCGGTGATGAGGTCACACAGCGCCGTGTGAGAGACGCAAGGACCCCGGAGTTCATACACATACATGGACATACACACACACCCAAATGAACACACAACTGCAGACGTGCACACACACATGGTCACACACGCACTTACTTTGTCACATACACATACACACTCTAAAGCGCGCGCACAAACACACACACACACACACACACACACATACCTGAACACATACATCGACTCGCATGCGCGCGCACACACACACGCACACGCACATAGCCCACACCTGCATGCATGAACAGTCGCAAACACACTCACTTTATCACACACATGCACACAAACATCCATACACCTGAAAACACACACACACACACACACATACATACATACATATACCAGAACACACACACACACACACACACTCATACACACACACACACACTCTCTCACACGCTCGCACACTGACACACACACACACACACACACACACACACACACCCCCACACACACACCCCTCCCGGTAGAAACAGGCGAGCGGTTATTCTAATCATTACAGCAGGGCTCGCAGCTACAAGCCCCAGCCGCGCTATCCAGGGAGGCGTGGTAAGGCAATTTGTGAACCCTGACACAGGCAACCTTTAGCGCCAAACAATACACACCATTTACAAGCAGGGTGGCACATGCTCCAGCCAGACCCGCTGGGAGAGGGGGGCACTGCGCGCGAGGCGCCCAGGAAGACGGGGGGACGGCTGGGGGGCCAGGTGGGGGGGCCAAGCCGGGAAACACAAATTAAAAGACTGTACTTAAATGTCACAGCACACAGTATTGCTTTGTGACACAGGTCATTACTCGCGATATTATTCGCACCCTTTTGCAACGTTAATAACCTGGAAAATATTACATGGATTGTTCACACCGAAAGAAAAAAAAGAGAAATATATATTTATATTGAAAGAGTAAATAAGGGGGAAAAAAAACACGGGGTGTTGGTTAGCAACTGAGGTGTGTACGTGTGCGAGTGTGCATATACATATGCGTGTGCCTGTGCCTGTGTGTGTGTGAGTGTGTGCATGTATGTGTGTGAGTGCGTGTGTGTGTGTGTATGCGCATACCGTGTCTGTGTAAATGAGTGCATGTGAGTGCGCATGTGTGCCTCTGTGTGAGTGCCTCTGTGTGAGTGCGTGGGTAATGAGACGCAGGGGTGGGGCACAGTCAGTACTGCGGGGGCACAGACACAGCAGGGCACAGACACACACCACAGACACCCAGACTGCAGTGGCAGCATGCACCGGGCCGGCCTGCCTCCTTCCCCATCGGCCTCCACAGCGTGGAGGGCCACGGGGGAGCGTGGAGGGCCATGGGGGAGCGTGGAGGGCCATGGGGGGGGTGGGGGTGTTCCTGGCACTCGTAGGGCGACAAACACGCTCAGCTCTGCCCGCTGCGTCGGGGAGACAACACAGCCTCCCCAGCGCCCGTTCGAGTTGAGGCCTCGTAATTACCTTCGCCGTTGGTGCTGCGGTTGTATAGGTTGCGCAGGCTACCGACACGGTTTAGTTTCCAAGCTTTACGTTTGGCTGCATCCCGACAGCAGAGGGGCAAACAGAAAGGAAAAAAAACACAAACGCGGACAGGAAAGGAAAAATAGGGAATGAGAAACAGATAACAAACATGAAAAATTAGACAAAGGAAACAAAGACAGAAAGCAGAAATCAGGCATCAAGAAGCAGCAAAGCACAGGAAGCATTAAAGCGGCTGGGAAGGCAGGTGGGAGGAGTTAGGGTTCATAGGTGGGAGGGGTTAGGGACAGAGGTGGGAGGAGTTAGGGGGACATAGGTGGGTGGGGTTAGGGACAGAGGTAAGAGGGGTTAGAGACTGAGCTAATTGGGGTTAGGGACAGAGGTAGGAGGGGTTAGGGAAAGAGTTAGGAGGGGTTAGAGACTGAGCTAATTGGGGTTAGGGACAGAGGTAGGAGGGGTTAGGGACAGTGGTAGGAGGGGTTAGAGACTGAGCTGGTTGGGGTTAGGGACAGGGGTAGGAGGGGTTAGAGACTGAGCTAGTTGGGGTTAGGGACAGAGGTAGGAGGGGTTAGGGACAGAGAAAGGTAAAGAGTGGAGGAAATAAGCAATTGGAATGAGCCCAGGGTGCGGGGCCCAGCCAAAAGGTGTGTGGGAGAGCAAGGAGTTGATGAGGTTTGGTCAGGCTGGGAGGATATGGGGTGCAGAGAGGTGAGGGCACCATGGAACTATGGGACTTCAGGGTATGGGGGGGTGTGGAGGGGGTTCTTCGGCAGGAGATCTGAAGCAGAGATTAGGATCAGGCCAGCAGCAGTGGGACAAACAAAGCCAGCAAAAGAAAGCAAAAGCAAGAGCCAATCAGAGAGCAGAAATGAGTCAGTGCTCCTCGGACAAAACAGACGCCAGAGACGGTGCCAGAACTGACATGACATGACATGGCAGGCGGTTGTATAAAATATTCATCCTCCGCAGCGAACATTTGCTTCAGCGGTCTAAATGGCCATGGATGCACTCCATCAGAAATTTGTCATGGATACGCCATCATTTCACAAGCCGTGCCCGGAGGAGATCTC